>NC_057835.1:35848333-36151363 GCF_910594005.1 Cervus elaphus | reverse complement strand
GGAGTTTACTCAAACTCATGTCCATTGAGTCGGTGATGCCATCCAACCATCTCATCCTCTGTTGTCCCCTTCTCCTCCTGCCTTCTATCTTTCCCAGCATGAGGGTCTTTTCAAATGAGTCAGTTCTTCACATCAGGTAGCCAAAGTATTGGAGTTTCAGCTTCAACATCAGTCCTTCCAATAAATATTCAGGACTGATCTCCTTTAGGATGGACTGGTTGGATCTCCTTGCAGCTCAAGGGACTCTCAAGAGTCTTCTCCAACACCACAGTTCAAAAGCATCAATTTTTCCGTGCTCAGCTTTCTTTATAGTCCAACTCTCACATCCATACATGACCACTGGAAAAACCATAGCCTTAACTAGACAGACCTTTGTTGGCAAAGTAATGTTTCTGGTTTTTAATATGCTGTCTAGGTTGGTCATAACTTTTCCAAGGAGTAAACATCTTTTTGTTTCATGGTTGCAGTCACCATCTGCAGTGATGTTGGAACTCCCCAAAAAATAAAGTCTGCCACTGTTTCCACTGTTTCTCGATCTCTTTGCCATGAAGTGGTGGGACCGAATGCTATGATCTTAGTTTTCTGAATGTTGAGCTTTAAGCCAACTTTTTCACTCTTCTCTTTCACTTTCATCAAGAGACTCTTTAGTTCTTTTTCACTTTCTGCCATAAGGGTGGTGTCAGCTGGATATCTGTGGTTATTGATATTTCTCCCAGCAATCTTGATTCCAATTTGAGCTTCATCCAGCCCAGCATTTCTCATGATGTAATTGGCATATAAGTTAAATAAGCAGGGTGACAATATACAGCCTTGATGTACTCCTTTTCCTGTTTGGAACCAGTCTGCTGTTCCGTGTCCAGTTCTAACTGTTGCTTCCTGACCTGCATGCAGGTTTCTCAAGAGACAGGTCAGGTGGCCTGGTATTCCCATCTCTTGAAGACTTTTCCACAGTTTATTGTGATCCACACAAAGGCTTTGGCATAGTCAATGAAGCAGAAATAGATTTTTTTCTGGAACTCTCTTGCTCTTTTGATGATCCAGCGGATGTTGGCAATTTGATATCTGGTTCCTCTGCCTTTTCTAAAACCAGGTTGAACATCTGGGAGTTCTCAGTTCACGTTTTGTTGAAGCCTGGCTTGGATAATTTTGAGTATTACTTTGCCAGCGTGTGAGATGAGTGCAATTGTGCATTCTTTGGCATTACCTTTTTTGGGGTTGGAATGAAAACTGACCTTTTCCAGTCCTGTGGCCATTGCTGAGTTTTCCAAATTTGCTGGCATATTGAGTGCAGCACTTTCATAGCATCATCTTTTAGGATTTGAAATAGCTCAACTGGAATTCCATCACCTCCACTAGCTTTGTTTGTAGTGATGCTTCCTAAAGCCCACTTGACTTCAGATTCCAGGATGTGTGGCTCTAGGTGAGTGATCACACCATCGTGATTATCTGGGCAGTGAAGATCTTTTTTGTATGGATCTTCTTTGTATAGAAGATCTTCTGTGTATTCTTGTCACCTCTTCTTAATATCTTCTGCTTCTGTTAGGTCCATACCATTTCTGTTGTTTATTGTGCCCATCTTTGCATGAAATGTTCCTGTGGTATCTCTAATTTTCTTGAAGAGATCTCTAGTCTTTCCCATTCTATTGTTTTCCTCTCTTTCTTTGCATTGATCACTGAGGAAGGCTTTCTTATCTCTCCTTGCTATTCTTTGGAATTCTGCATTCAAATGGGTGTATCTTTTGTTTTCTCCTTTGCTTTTGGCTTCTCGTCTTTTCACAGCTATTTGTAAGGCCTCCTCAGACAGCCATTTTGCTTTTTTGCATTTCTTTTTCTTGGGGATGATCTTGCTCCCTGTCTCTTGTACAATGTCATGAATCTCCATCCATAGTTCATCAGACACTCTGTCTATCAGATCTAGTCCCTTAAATCTGTTTCTCACTTCCACTGTATAATTGTTAGGGATTTGATTTAGGTCATACCTGAATGGTCTAGTGGTTTTCCCTACTTTCTTCAGTTTAAGTTTGAATTTGGCAATAAAGAGTTCATGATCTGAGCCACAGTCAGCTTCTGGTCTTGTTTTTGCTGACTGTATAGAGCTTCTCCATCTTTGGCTGCAAAGAATATAATCAGATTTCGGTGTTGGCCATCTGGTGATGTCCTTGTGTAGAGTCTTCTCTTGTGTTGTCGGAAGAGGGTGTTTGCTATGACCAGTGCATTCTCTTGGCAGAACTCTATTAGCCTTTTGCCTGCTTCATTCTGTACTCCAAGGCCAAATTTGCCTGTTACTCCATGTGTTTCTCGACTTCCTACTTTTGCATTCCAATCCCCTGTAATGAAAAGCACATCTTTTGGGGGTGTTAATTCTAGAAGGTCTTGTAGGTCTTCACAGAACCATTCAACTTCAGCTTTTTCAGCATTATTGGTTGGGGCATAAACTTGGATTACCGTGATATTGAATGGTTTGCCTTGGAAACGAACAGAGATCATTCTGTCATTTTTGAGACTGCATCCAAGCCAAGTACTGCATTTTGGACTCTTTTGTTGACTATGATGGCTACTGCATTTCTTCTAAGGCATCCTTGCCCACAGGAGTAGATATGATGGTCATCTGAGTTAAATTCACCCATTCCAGTTCATTTTAGTTCGCTGATTCCTAAAATGTCGACGTTCACTCTTGCCATCTCCTGTTTGATCTCTTCCAATTTGCCTTGATTCATGGACCTAACATTCAAGGTTCCTATGCAATATTGCTCTTTACAGCATTGGACTTTGCTTCCATCACCAGTTACATCCACAACTGGGTGTTGTTTTTGCTTTGGCTCCGTCTCTTCATTCTTTCTGGAGTTATTTCTCCACTGATCTCCAGTCACATAATGGGCACCTACCGACCTGGAAAGTGAAAGTGGAAAGTGAAATCGCTCAGTCTTGTCCGACTCTTTGCAACCCCATGGACTGTAGCCTACCAGGTTCCTCCATCCATGGGATTTTCCAGGCAAGAGTACTGGAGTGGGTTGCCATTTCCTTCTCCAGGAGATCTTCCCAACCCAGGGATTGAACCTGGGCCTCCCGCATTGTAGGCAGACGCTTTACCATATGAGCCACCAGGCAAGTGCAGTACTGACCTGGGGAGCTCACCTTTCAGTGTCCTGTCTTTTTGCCTTTTCATACTGTTCATGGGGTTCTCAAGGCAGGAATACCGAAGTGGTTTGCCATTCCCTTCTCCAGTGGACCACATTTTGCCAGTACTCTCCACTGTGACCCGACCATCTTGGGTGACCCTACACGGCATGGCTCATAGTTTCACTGAATTAGACAAGGCTGTGGTCCACGTGATTAGATTGGTTAGTTTTCTGTGATGTGGTTTTCAGTCTGTCTGCCCTCTGATGGAGAAGGATAAGAGGTCTATGAAAGCTTCCTGATGGGATAGACTGACTGAGGGGTATACTGGGTCTTGTTCTGATGGGTGGGGTCGTGCTCAGTAAATCTTTAATCCAGTTTTCTGTTGATGGGTGGAGCTGTGTTCCCTCCCTGCTATTTACCGGGGGCCAAACTATGGTGGAAGTAATGAAGATAATGGTGACCTCCCTCAAAAGATCCCAGGCATGTACTGCCACAGTCTGTGCTCTCAACCCTGCAGCAGGCCACCACTGCCCCACGCCTTTGCCAGAGACTCCCGGACACCCACAGGCAAGTCTCCTGTGGGGTCACTGCTCCTTTCTCCTGGGTCCTGGTGCACAAGGTTCTGTTGTGCCCTCCAAGAGTCTATTTCCCATTCCTATGTAAGTTCTGGCAGCTCTATAGTGGGATTAATGGCGACCTCCTCCAAGAGGACTTATGCCATACCCACACCCAGAGCCCCTGTCCCTGCGGCAGACCGCTGCCAACCTGTACCTCCACAGGAGATGCTCAAACACAGTTCTGTCTGGGTCTCTGTGGGGTCCCTGGGTGCTGGTGAACACAAGGTTTGTTTGAGCCCTCTGAGCATCTCTGGTGGGAACGGGGTTTGATTCTAAAGGTGAATTCGCCCCTTCTACTGTCTTGCTGGGGCTTCTCCTTTGCCCTTGGACGTGGGGTATCTCCTCACAGCTGCTCCAGTGCCTACCATCTTACTGGGGTTTTTCTGACCTTGGGCGTGGGGTGTCTCCACACAGCCAGCCCAGCAAAGCCCAGCCACTGCTCCTGACCTTGGACATGGGGTATCTCTTCTCGGCTGCTCCAGTGAAGCGCAGGTGCTGCTACTGATCTTGGACGTGGGGTATCTCCAGCGCCGCGCAGCTGTAAACACACATATAGCTGTATCAGTTCAGTTCAGTCGCTCAGTCGTGTCCGACTCTTTGCGACCCCATGAACCACAGCACTCCAGGCCTCCCTGTCCATCACCAAATCCCGAGGTCCACCCAAACCCATGTCCATTGAGTCGGTGATGCCATCCAACCATCTCATCCTCTGTCGTCCCCCTCTCCTCCTGCCCTTAATCTTTCCCAGCATCAAGGTCTTTTCCAATGAGTCAGCTCTTCACATCAGGTGTCCAAAGTTTTGGACTTTCAGCTTCAACATCAGTCCTTCCAATGAACACCCAGGACTGATCTCCGTATACATACAAGCATACATTTAGCTAATTCACTTCACTGTACAGCTGAAACTAACGCAACATTTTAAAGCAATTATACCCCAATTGAAAAAAAATACAGGTCATCAGTGATAACCTGTGATAACGTGGCATTTAGGGCAGGGGTGCAGTGAAGCTAGTAGAAGTGGTGGTGGTATTTAATGGAAGGTGGTATTTAACTGACTGTGTCAGTTTTCTCAGTGAGGAAGTAAGGCAGATAGTACTTTGATGAAAGGAAGGTTAATGAGAAAGTGTAAGAGGACTAAACTGCTTTGTTTCTTGTCTGTCTCTCAACTTTTTTTGCAGTTTCATCTTTTCTGAATTTGTTCATTCCTCTCTTATAAAACTTTTGACTTTCCATCTTTTTTTTCTATCCTATTTGATGATGCATGTGTTGTATCTCCTCTCAGAGATTATAACCTCTCTGAAGGCAGAGTTTATGCCATTTTATCTGTGAATTCCGATGGTTGGATCACAGTAGACTGTCAATAAAGATTTATTAAGAGAATTAAGTTTTTATGATAAATTCATTTATTAGTTATAAAATGAAATGCACTATCATGCCCAGAAACTCTTTTACTTAAGCTAAAATATATTCATCTTTTTTTTTTTTTCCTGAAGATCTACTCTGTATTGTAGAAGATTCAGACAAGTTAAATCAATTATTTGGTCCAGCAGTTATAAAAAATGTGCATTACAGAAAACACTGTAAGAATGTATTAGCAACATACACTGAGCCAAAAAAAACCCCAAACTTTAATGTGTATAAAATTATCAAATAGCATAAACATATCAACTGCAGTTCAAAGAAAGAAAAATTCTTGAAGTAAAGCCACATAGATTGCAAATCATAAGCAATGTATTCTACATAGACTTTTAAATGCAATTTTAAAACAGGGTTTTTAAATTTTGCCAACTATGTTCTCCTAAAATATTAACCAGATAAAATTATGTAACTATCTTCCAAAGGGTAAAAATATACAAAGAATTATTCTCAAGAAATCACCATATAATAGGGGCTACAAAGTGTTGATATATTAATGTATTTACAAATAAAATAATAGACAGTTGTACTCGGTAAGTAGATTAGGTATTAACTTCAAAAGTTTATATAATTATGGCTCTGGTTTATTTTACAGTATAGATCTAACCACACACAATGTAAATTTAAAAGATATTATATTCACTGTTTATGTAATTGTGTGGTATTTCCTCTAAAATTATAGTGAAAATATCTATAATTAAATAAATGCTCTCTCCAATTACTGTAAAGTCTCATAATCTTTTTGCCTCTGTAAACAAAGAGCTATTGTAACATCTTTATGAGAGATAGCCATTCTTGACATTTCCACACATTTCCACTTTCTTTTAGAAGAAAGAAGTAACCAATTAACTCAGCAAACATGAGTTATCACATAAATACATTAAGCTTCATATTAAGCTTCAGTAATTAAAGATAATGCCACTGTCAGTTCAGTCAGTCAGTTCAGCCGCTCAGTCGTGTCCGACTCTTTGCAACCCCATGAATCACAGCACGCCAGGCCTCCCTGTCCATCTTCAACTCCCGGAGTTTACTCAAACCCATGTCCTTCAAGTCGGTGATGCCATCCAGCCATCTCATCCTCCGTCGTCCCCTTCTCCTCCTGCCTTCTATCTTTCCCAGCATGAGGGTCTTTTCAAATGAGTCAGTTCTTCACATCAGGTAGCCAAAGTATTGGAGTTTCAGCTTCAACATCAGTCCTTCCAATAAATATTCAGGACTGATCTCCTTTAGGATGGACTGGTTGGATCTCCTTGCAGCTCAAGGGACTCTCAAGAGTCTTCTCCAACACCACAGTTCAAAAGCATCAATTTTTCCGTGCTCAGCTTTCTTTATAGTCCAACTCTCACATCCATACATGACCACTGGAGAAACCATAGCCTTAACTAGACGGACCTTTGTTGGCAAAGTAATGTTTCTGGTTTTTAATATGCTGTCTAGGTTGGTCATAACTTTTCCAAGGAGTAAACGTCTTTTTATTTCATGGCTGCAGTCACCATCTGCAGTGATTTTGGAGCCCAGAAAAATAAAGTCAGTGACTGTTTCCACTATTTCCCCATCTATTTGCCATGAAGTGATGGGACCGAATGCCATGATCTTAGTGTTCTGAATGTTGAGCTTTAAGCCAACTTTTTCACTCTTCTATTTCACTGTCATCAAGAGGCTCCTTAGTTCTTTTTCACTTTCTGCCATAAGGGTGGTGTCATCTGCATATCTGAGGTTATTGATACTTCTCCCAGCAATCTTGATTCCAGCTTGTACTTCCTCCAGCTCAGCATTTCTCATGATGTACTCTGCATATTATAAGTTAAATAAGCAGGGTGACAATATACAGCCTTGACATACTCCTTTTCCTATTTGGAACCAGTCTGCTGTTCCATGTCCAGTTCTAACTGTTGCTTCCTGACCTGCATACAGGTTTCTCAAGAGGCAGGTCAGGTGGTCTGGTATTCCCATCTCTTTCAGAATTTTCCACAGTTTATTGTTATCCACACAGTCAAAGGCTTTGGCATAGACAATAAAGCAGAAATAGATGTTTTTCTGGAACTCTCTTGCTTTTTCAATGATCCAGAGGATGTTGGCAATTTGATCTCTGGTTCCTCTGCCTTTTCTAAAACCAGGTTGAACATCTGGAAGTTCATGGTCCACATATTGCTGAAGCCTGGCTTGGAGAATTTTAAGCATTACTTTACTAGCGTGTGAGATGAGTGAAATTGTGCGGTAGTTTGAGCATTCTTTGGGATTGCCTTTCTTTGGGATTGGAATGAAAACTGACCTTTTCCAGTCCTGTGGCCACTGCTGAGTTTTCCAAGTTTGCTGGCATATTGAGTGCAGCACTTTCACAGCATCGTCTTTCAGGATTTGAAATAGCTCAACTGGAATTCCATCACCTCCACTAGCTTTGTTTGTAGTGATGCTTCCTAAGGCCCACTTGACTTTAGATTCCAGGATGTCTGACTCTAGGTGAGTGATCACACCATCATGGTTATCTGGGTCATGAAGATCTTTTTTGTATAGTTCTTCTGTGTATTCTTGCCACCTCTTCTTAATATCTTCTGCTTCTGTTATGTCCCTACCATTTCTGTCCTTTATTGAGCCCATCTTTGCATAAAATATTCCCTTGGTATCTCTAATTTTCTTGAAGAGATCTCTAGTCTTTCCCATTCTATTGTTTTCCTCTCTTTCTTTGCATTGATCACTGAGGAAGGGTTTCTTATCTCTCCTTGCTATTCTTTGGAACTCTGTATTCAAATGGGTATATCTTTCCTTTTCTCCTTTGCTTCTGGCTTCCCTTTTTTTCACAGCTATTTGTAAGGCCTCCTCAGACAGTCATTTTGCTGTTTTGCATTTCTTTTTCTTGGGGATGGTCTTGCTCCCTGTCTCCTATACAGTGTCATGAACCTCTGTCCATAGTTCATCAGACACTCTGTCTATCAGATCTAGTCCCTTAAATCTGTTTCTCACTTCCACTGTATAGTCAGTCAGAAGGGATTTGATTTAGGTCATACCTAAATCTTTAAATCTTTAAGCTAGAAATAATCATCCTTCTTAAAAGCGTGAAACATTTCCGTATATGGAAATATATTTGTTCATCAATGTTTCTTTTACCTAATCCTTGGACTGTGTTGGGAATTAGGATATAGCATATATTTCTTTACAGATATTGACTACAGCCCAAGAACTAGGCAGAAATAATAGCAGAAATAGAGAACTAAAAAGATGCTTACTAGTGTAGCAGTTTATTGTAATGACTAATCTTACAGTAAGATTTTTCAAATCTTAAATTTAGAATCTAAATTTAAGAATTTTAGAAAACGTATGCTAGCTAGTAGTGCAAGCTATATAATTTTGTGAGTTCTTAATTTAAGCTTTGGAAAATACTTCTTGAAGATTTGGATCAAGTCTTGGTGACTTGAACCAAAATTTCACTTTCCCTAAATGACTGTAGAAGAAAAGACATTGTTTGAATCTTTATATAATATTCCGAATGCATCTATTATTTTTCCTTTAGATGATCTTTGTTCCTAAAGTTACTATATTTAAAAACCAGCTCCAGAAAATCAAACAAGAGACACTTAAACAAGACATGGCATGTTAAGGAAATCACTTTAAGGTATTGTTTGCAAAAAGACACATTTGTTTAAAAGTCCCATATGAAGAGACTGTCTTAAAAACCAATGTTAGAGCCTAAACATGAGCAATCATTTTGTGATAAATATTAGATTGGTTTCTGGTGCCAGATACAAAGTAAGGCCTTGAAATTTGTTTTCCAAATAGGCACACACCAATTTATGTTTATTATCTGTCTTCCATATTGATAATAGCTTACTTCTCATGAACTTTCTGTCCTAGAATAGGGGACAGACCTGATCTAACCCCCAAAACAAACAGAAACCCCAGAAGACACAAATTCTTTCTGTAGCTCTGGAATTAATTAGATACATTGACCATTTTGGAAACTGAAGACATTAACATGCTTTTAAAAAGATACTTTTGCTCCCTCTAAACTTTGCCAGCACAAGGAAATAAAAACAGCCAGAAGTTAAGTAGGCAGATCACTCAAAGTTGTGCTTTTCCGAAGATGGTCCACAAGGAAGAACCACGTTAGAGGTGGTTAAAACTGTCCGTTCTAGGTTCCCCCACTCCAAATTCACAATAAAAGCACAAAAGGTCACCACATGGGACCATGAACCATAAAGTGTGGGTTGAGGGGGAAGGTTGAGCATGTTAGTAGTTTACTCATGCAACCTATTTGGATGTCTGAGTTTACTTTTAATTAAAAATGGGGATTATGTCTAAATACTTGAGAGCTGTTGAGAGTCTGAGCTAGGTTATCACCTGAGTTATAGTGAGACCTCAATCAGGTGAAATGTTTTAACTTCAACGATAATGGAAGCCCTGAGGGACATAAAATCATTAACTTATATTCCAGAGATCAGGGGATGCCAGGAAATTTGAAATGATTAGGATATGAAATACAATGCACAATGAACAGATAGTTCCAGATGGCATCTCAGTGTCTCTTTGACATGGGATGTTAGATCATAGGAAAACATGCAGGCACCCACAGTAAGCACGCCTCCTGGCATTACAAACATTTTCTGGGGTGCTCATGAGGAACAATTGAAGAGAAATGGTCTCTTATCTATTAGCCAGGTTTAAGAGTATGCCTCACTGCACATTTTTTCTGTACAGAAAACTTGCCTGAAGTTATACAACTTTTTAACATTCTACCCTGAAATAGGAAGACTTCTGGTTAGGTGAGATAGTAAATTTATTTCTTTTAATCTACTCGGAGTTTGGTCTTCTTTTATGGACTGAAAATATCCCAACTGATATATTGAACTTAAGGAAGTAATCAGAAACACAGATATAATTTTTGTATAAGGGTTGCTGCATTAATTATCATGTCAAAAGTGGAAACTATAGCAACTCATTTAGTGTGATCATGGCATGACACAGACTAAAGATACTCGGAATATTCCAAAGAATACTCAATGACATTGGAAAACAAACTACGATATTTTCTCAATTCTCAGTTGTATATAGAGGATAAGGCCTGAGTTTTTTAGAGAAAAGACTTGCCTTTCCATGCCTGGCATGTGATAAGCAGTTTCCACATGTTATGTGCTAGGAAGCAGAGCACAAGGGAGAAATAGACATCTTAACATGATTTTTTTTTTTTTCCAGTGTGATGGGGCGTATCTATTGTTGGAACTCTGGAAGAAGAGGGAAGTTGGCATGATGACTGAGTGTAGGGTCATGACCTCAGCATTTTCAGCAAGTGTAACTCAGGCATGTGGCTCAGCTCCCAAGCTCAGCTTTCCCAATGTGGTGTTTCCTCGACCCACATTCTTGATGCCTGAGAGTTACTCTCCTGTTAAGCACTGAGCCATGTGCTGGAATCATATACCTCCCTCTCAGAATATTTGACCAACAAAATGGATGAAAGTTGTGTTTGCAAAGGTGGGTTATAATGATTTTACCTATTGAGAGTTATTCATCCGTGTGTTGTTTTTATCATTTCAGATGTTGTTTGTGGAAGGAGAATGTGATTGCTCGCCAAAATCTACATTATGTCATCTGCTCTGTTCTATAAACAGATTACACATGCTGTACAGACATATGCTGTGGGCTGTGGTTAGCTAATTATGCTTAATGCACATACACACATGTACAATTCATTTTAAAGGGATTAATTATAAGTGTAATATTTTAGTTATGAAGGCTTTTGGAAAGACCTCATCAGAGAAGTACATCAGAGCCATTTACCAGTTTTGTTTTGTTTTTTTTAATGACTGCAAACGATTTGGAATATTGTATACAAAAGTGATTCTTGAGAAAATATTCACTAAATACATTGCATATGAGATAATTTGGCAAAAGTGCTCATCTATATTACAGATATATTTGCTCCAGGTGCATCTGTTGTCAAAACATAGCACTTCTATTTTTATCTCAGTATCTAGCATACAAACTATTTCCAAATACAGTCATTTGACTAGTAAAGATAAACAATGAAGCACTGCATTTGCCCTGACAACAAATAACTGAGCAAATGCATTTGTTCCTAGGTAAGCTAAAAAAAAAAAAAAAAATTAAATCCATCATGTCAGACAGGCACAATGTTCATATCGTTCATACAAACCTCTGTTCACCACCACAGACACTTCTGCCTGCCCACTCATTGTCTGTTCTCCCCTTCACCTGCGGTGACAGCACCTGATCTTGACTGAGATAGTATGTAGCCAGGTGCACCATCGCATTTCCTAGCCTCCCTGGCAGCTCCAAGTGGTCATGTGATCATCTTGGCCAATGAAGGGAAAGTGGAACTTTGGGGAAGGGAGCTCTAAATAAGTTATAAAATGAACCTCAATTCCACTTGTATACAAGTTTTGTTATTCCACTACTTCCTGTCTAAACTGCTGGATGCAGAGAATCCAACCTGTGAATACAAGGCAACAACCGTACATAGGAAATCTGCACCGCGGGCTACTGGACAGAAAGTCGGAAGAAGCCTACATTACTGCTGGTAATACAGAGTCTCCTATAGCAGTTCTGAGCAGCCTACCTCCAGGCATCTTGTTTCATGAAAAAAATAAAATCTTGTCAGTTGAGTCCCTGTAATTTGGGTATCCTGTAAATGAGGCTAAAATGCATTCTTTCCCGATAGAAGTACCAATTATTATTGTTAACAGAAGTTTATTGTTTAGTAGATGTTGCAAACTCACTTAATAATTGCCCATTCCCAATTCATAAAACAACAACAAAAAAATGTTTGGGTGACTCAAAATCAAATCAATGTTTTAGGTAACTCAAAAAGAGTTCCTCTTTCACATCACCTAACACATTGCTTCTTTGGCTTTAGGCAAGGGCTTTTTACTTCTGAAGACTATTTTTCCATATTAAAGCATTTAGAGTCTCTTTAAAATCCAAGGTATCTTAACATAGATGTTTGCAAATAGGTTTCATGAATCCTAAGGTTGTAGATTTGTTCCAGTATTTAAGATATTTTAATATCATGAGTTTCTGTTTACATGAAGATATAAGTGGATGTTCTCTTTTTTTTTTTCAAATTATGAATGTTTAGAAACTGAAGTATAGTTGATTTACAAAGTTTCAGGTGTCCAGCAAAGTAATTCAGTTATAATATACATTATTTTTCACATTCTTTTCCATTATGTTTTGTCTCAGGATATTGAATATAGCTCTCTGAGCTCTACAGTAGAACTTTATTGCCCAGCCATTCTATATGTAATAATTTGCATCTACTAACCCCAAATTCCCAGTCCATCCCCAACTCCCCCTTGGTAACCACAAGTCCTGCCATCCAGCAGTCCATGGGTGTACAAAGAGTCGGACACGACTGAGTAACTGAACTGACTGACTGATTCTCTATGTCTGTGAGCCTGTTTCTATTTCAGAGAGAGGTTCGTTTGGTTCTACTGTCTTTAGAATCCCACTTACAAGTTGAAAGAGCTAGCCTAGCTCCAACCCTCACATTTACAATCCAGTCATCAGGACAGATAAAGGGTTAAAAGAAAGACATGCTACCTCCATTTAAAGATGCTTAGCAGAAGTGGTAGAGGGCACTTGCTTTTATTCCATTGGCCAGAACTGAGGCATGTGGTCACAATGAACTGCAAGGGAAGCTGGGGAGTTTAACCTTTAGTGTGTGTAGCTGTGTGCTTCCTAAAAATAAGTGGGGGAGGTTCTGTTATTCTAGAAAAAGAGAGAATGAATAATTAGAAGACAGTGAGCAGTGTATGGCAAACCATCCTAAGAATCGTATAATGAATGCTGTTGGGCATAGATTCCTGCCAACTTTCAGGAGGGAGAAACACAATCAGATTTGTTCTTTTTAAATTCCATGGTGCAAAGAGTGGATTTGAGAGTGGCAAGGGAAAAAATGAACCAACCAATCGGTTGAGAGGCTACAGTGATAAGAAATGACAATCGTAGGGGATATGGAGGATGGAGGATAGTTTTCCAAAATAATCGGAGGATACGATTTAAAAAATTTGATGACTGACTGTGAAAGGATAAGGGAAAGATAAGAAGAATGATTCTTAAAAAAAATATGGTCACATCAACAAGATAAGAAAGAATTCAGAAGTGAACTTCTAAAAACGGATATAAAGCATCTCAACTGGGCAGAAGTAACCGTTACATTTAGCGATCACGGTTGTTGTGCATTTGGGTGCTTTTTTCAGAGGCATCTGCAGATTTGCTCAGTTTAAACTACTATAATCTCAGTAAAGCAAATCTATAATTTTGGCTATGTTAGCAAAATGGCATAATCTTCATTCACTAGATCTTTCCACATACAAGAAAAGAGACAATACTAACAAAACTATTAGAGTTTATTGTATGCCATTTTAATTCCTACACAATATGTGCCAAGCACTGTGCCAAATGTTCCTCTCAGTTTTCTCAACTTAATCATAATAAAAATAATAAACCAAGTAACTTTCATAGAGTATGTCTCAGGCATTATACTAATCAATCTAAAAATATATTCTCATTTAGCTTCACAATAACCTTAAGAGTCAGGTAATATTTTTCCCATTTTACAGCCAAGTAAATTAAGGCTTAAAGAGTTTAAGATACACACATGAGATGGTACAGTTACTGACCATCTGGTCCAAACTCTAAACTGTTTAAACTCTAAACACTATACCTAACTATTTTCTTAATGTCTAATTAAGCGGATGCTAAGTTATGTCCTATGAACCCTAAGGACTGGTACTGCACTTCCATATCATACACAGAATTTATACTAGCAAGTGCTTCTTTAAACTCTGAAATATTTAGAAATACTTAAAATGGTGATGTAGAAGCACAAAGAGCTTCATGAGATAAGTCTCTGTGCCTTTGGCAAGAGAATTTAAGTCTCTGAGTAATGAAATGATGGGAAGATCAGTACCAGAAGTTGATCAGAGGAAGAGATATCCTGTTGTGGTTTTGGAGGCTCTCCAAATGTATCAAATGTAAATCATTCTATTTAGAGCGTCTATAATGTGTTTCTGTTTTTTCTTTCCTCACTGACTCTTCAATAGGATAATGAGTCATGACTAATTGTTCACCATGGTATATATGAGTCAATTTACTCCTGGATATTTTATCATTTTTAAAGGAGAATGTGCTACCACTCTAGAACACTTTTTAATAGACATTAAAAAGTATAGGTCGATATATGCTGAAAACTATACAACATTATAAGGGAAATCGAAGAAGATTCAAAGAAATGGTAAGATATCCTGTGCTCTTGGATTGAAAAATTACTCTAGCTAAAATGACCATACTATTAATACTCAAAGCAATCTACAGATTTAATACAATCACTATTAAATGCCTGTGACATTTTTCACAGAACTAGAACCAATAATCCTAAAATGTATATGGAATCAAAAGACCCAGAATTGCAATTCTGAACAAAATGAACAACACTAGAGGCATAACTCCTCCAGACTTTAAGCTATAGTACAAAACTACAGTAATCAAAAGAGCAAGGTATTGGCACAAAAACAGATATATGGATCTATGGAACAGAATAGAGAGCCAGAAATAAACCTGTGCACCTATGGTCAGTTAATGTACAATAAAGGAGGCAAGTATATGCAATGGAGGAAAGATTGTCTCTTCAGTAAGTGATGTTGGGAAAGCTGGAGAATTACATGTAAATTAATGAAATTAGAACATTCCATCACACCATATACAAAAATAAACCCAAATTGTTTAATGACCTAAATGTATGACACAACACCATAAAACTCCTACTAGAATACATAGGCAAAACACTCTTTGACATAAATCATAGCAATATTTTCTAGATCAGTCTCCCAAGGCAAAAGAAATAAAAACAAAAATTAAAAATGGGACCTAATTAAACTTAAAAGTTTTCACACAGCAAAGGAAACCATAAGCAAAGAGAGAAGACAACCTATGAAATGAGAGAAAATATTTTCAAATGATGCAACTGACAAGGGCTTAATTTCCAAAATATACAAATAGCTGATACAGTTCAATATCACAAAACCAAACAACACAACCCAAAAATTGGGCAAAATACTTTAATAGATATTTTTCCCAAGAAGATATAGAGATGACCAACAGGTGCTTGAAAAGATGCTCAGTATCACTGATTATTAGAGAAATGTGAGTCAAAACTACAATGTGGTATGACCTCACATAGATCAGAATGGCCATCATCAAGAAGTCTACAAATAATAAATGCTGGAGAAAAGGGAGTCCTCGGACACTTATTGGTAGGAATGAAAGTTGGAGCAGCCATTACAAAGAACAGTATGGAGGTTCCTTAAAAAACTAAAAATAGAGTTATATATAATATACAAACAATAAGGACCTACTGTATAGCACAGGGAATGTTGAAAAGTATATATAATACACACACACACACATATGAATATTTGTATGACTAAATCATTTTGTTGTACACCTGAAACATTATAGATCAAGGATACTTCAATTAAAGCAAGAAAATAAATAATAAAATAAGTTTATAAGCAATCTTTTAGGGAAACACTAAACAGACAATTTAGTTAAGAAGCATTTTTGTGTTAGTTCTTCAGTCGTGTCTGACTCTTTGTGACACCATGGACTGTAGCCCACCAGGCCCCTCTGTCCATGGGATTTCCCAGGCAAGAATCCTGGAGTGGATTGTCATTTCCTTCTCCAGGGGATCTTCCCAACCCAAGGATCAAACCTGGGTTTCCTGCATTGCAGGCAGATTCTTTCCCATTTGAGCCACAAGGGAAGCCCTTTGCATAAATTAAGATGCAGCAAATTCCATAATAAATCTGCCTGTAACAGCAAAGACGTATTCTTATATTAAACATGAATGGAGGGGAGAAAAATCTACCATGTTGTTTGTTAGTAATTTAACATATAGAGAAATATGGGGCAAAAAATTTCACAGGAGCCTGGATACCTTCATCAGCTGCCTCTCATCATTCTACTTCTTGTTCGTCAGCACATACAGGCTCAGATTCTTAGCTACACTGTTAGCTTACATTTTTAATTTATTGCTCAGCAAACGTGTCCTTCGATTTTTTCATGCATCTCAGTGATGTGCAGTAATTGCGTAAACTTGATGCCAAAGATAAGATAGCTACATACATGGTTGAGAGTTAATAAATTTGGCTGCCCTTAAACAAAGTTTACCTCTCTTGCAAATATATTTAAAGCACAGGAATTAAATGACACAAATCCTATTTACTACTGGAATTTAGCCCAATAAATCTCTACCAGTGTTTGAGATTATTTTGAAAGGTTGAAAGAAAAATCATATGGTAAAAAAAAATTTTTTTCGGAAACAGCCTTAAGAAACGCTCATTAAATATTTAAAAGATAAACCTTATATGGAAACTCAAATAGAAAAATGAAAAACAGAGGTGTAAACAATAAAGGTATAAAGAACAGAAGTACAATTAACTAGAATCTTTTTTTTTTCATAAAGTACAATGTAAATCTTTGATGGAATAAAATTTTTCTTGAGATATGTACAAAGATATGCAATATACACAGAACACACACATGGTGGGTAGGGGAGGGAAGTTTGAGTTCTTAAGTTTTATACTAGTTGACCAATGTTAGTGATTTAAACAAATACTAGCTCTGTTAGTAAAGAATCTGCCTGCAATGCAGGAGGCCTCCTGCAATGCATCCCTGGGTGGTGAAGATCCCCTGGAGAAGGAAATGGCACCCCTCCAGTATTCTTGCCTGGAGAATTCCACAGACAGAGGAGCCTGGAGGGCTACAGTCCATGGGGTTGCAAGAGTCGGACACAACTTAGCGACAAAACCACAAACTTCTATCAGGGGATTTTACAGGGAACTTTTGTGAGTGGTGTGTGTATGTTTTGGGGGTTATGTGTGAATGTGAGTGTGTGAGTATATGTGGCATTTTTACATATTCTTTCTTAAGACATTAAGCTTTTTAATCCAGTTATTTCATGCTTTTATTGTGAATTTTCTAAATTTTTAACTGCTAACATTTTAATATATGTTTTAAGTTATTTTGGACTAAATAGTAATTTACTGGTAGTTTAAATCTATTTTGCCCACTGGTTGGATCACTAGAATCTCTTAATGGCATTCTAAATCTGAAGCATCGTGTTACATCGTTATCCTACCGGATTTACGATTTACCATAGCTCGTAAAGTCATTATTATAGTCTCATAATTTTCTTCTTTCCCACTTGTCTTGCATACAATTAGCCTTACTTTCAAATTATGAATCTATTTTATGAGTATATAACCATCATATTGAATTGCAGTATTTAGCTCACACAATTCACATAATCACAAGTAATATTTCACAATGCCAGTTTAATTACAAAATCAGGATCAGTTCTGTTCAGTCGCTCACTCAAGAATGACTCTGCAACACCATCTTTCACCAACTCCCACAGCTTGCTGAAACTCATGTCCATCGAGTTGGCGATGCCATCCAACCATCTCATCCTCTGACGTCCCCTTCTCCTTCTGCCTTCAATCTTTCCCAGCATCAGGGTCTTTTCCAGTGAGTCAGTTTTTCACATCAGGTGGCCAAAGTATTGGGGTTTCAGCTTCAGCATTAGTCCTTCCAGTGAATATTCAGGACTGATTTCCTTTAGATGGACTGGTTGGATCTCTTTGCATTCCAAGAGACTCTCAAGAGTCTTCTCCAACACCACAGTTCAAAAGCATCAATTCTTCAGCATTCAGCTTTCTTTATGGTCCAATTCTCACATCCATACATGACTACTGGAAAAACCATGGCTTTGACTATATGGATCTTTGTTGACAAAGTAATGTCTCTGCTTTTTAATATGCTGTCTTACTTGGTCATAACTTTTCTTGCAAGGAGCAAGTGTCTATTGATTTCATGGCTGCAGTCACCATCTGCAGTGATTTTGGAGCCCCCAAAAATAAAGTTTGTCACTGTTTCCATTGTTTCTCCATCTATTTGCAGTGAAATGACAGGACCAGATGCCATGATCTTAGTTTCTTGAATGTTAAGTTTTAAGCCAGCTTTTTCACTCTCCTCTTTCACTTTCATCAAGAGGTTCTTTAGTTCCTCTTCACTTTCTGCCATAAGGGTGGTATCATCTGCGTATCTAAGGTTATTGACATTTCACCGAGAAATCTTGATTCTAGCTTGTGTTTTATCCAGCCTGGCATTTCATATGATGTACTTTGTATATAAGTTAAATAAGCAGGGTGACAATATACAGCCTTGATGTACTCCTTTCCCAATTTGGAACCAGTCCATTGTTCCATGTCCGGTTCTAACTGTTGCTTCTTGACCTACATACACATTTCGCAGGAGGTGGGTAAGGTAGTCTGGTATTTCCATCTCTTGAAGAATTTTCCACAGTTTGTTGTGATCCACACAGTCAAAGGCTTTGGTGTAGTCGATAAAGCAGAAGTAGATGTTTTTCTGGAATCTGTTACTTTTTCAATGATCCAACGGATGTTGGCAATTTGATCTCTGGTTCCTCTGCCTTTTCTAAATCTAGCTTAACATCTGGAATTTCATGGTTCAGGTATTGCTTGGAGAATATTGAGCATTACTTTGCTAGCTTGTGAGATGAGTGCAATTGTGCAGCAGTTTGAACATTCTTTGGCATTGCCATTCTTTGGGATTGGAATGAAAACTGACCCTTTTCAGTCCTGTAGCCACTGCTGAGTTTTCCGAGGTTGCTGGCATATTGAGTGCAGCACTTTCACAGCATCATCTTGTAGGGTTTGAAATAGCTCAACTGAAATTCCATCACCTCCCCTAGCTTTGTTTGCAGTGATGCTTCCTAAGGCCCATCTGACTTTGCATTCCAGGATGTCTGGCTCTAGGTGACTGATCACACCATCGTGGTTACCTGTGTCATAAAAATCTTTTTTGTATAGTTCTGTGTATTCTTGCCACCTCTTCTTAATATCTTTTGCTTCTGTTAGGTCCATACCATTTCTGTCCTTTATTGTGCCCATCTTTGCATGAAATATTCCTGTGGTATATCTAATTTTATTGAAGAGATCTCTAGTCTTTCCCATTCTATTGTTTTCCTCTCTTTCTTTGCAATGATCGCTGAGGAAGGCTTTCTTATCTCTCCTTGCTATTCTTTGGAACTCTGCATTCAAATGGGTATATCTTTCCTTTTCTCCTTTGCCTTTAGCTTCTCTTCTTTTTGTAACTGTTTGTAAGGCCTCCTCGGACAACCATTTTGCCTTTTTGCCTTTCTTTTTCTTGGGGATGGTCTTTGTTCCTGCCTCTTGTACTATGTCACAAACCTCTGTCCATAGTTCTTCAGGCACTCTGTCTATCAAATCTAATCTCTTGAACCTATTTGTCACTTCCAAGATTATCCAACTTGGGGATCTGGTAAAGGGACTGAGAACTCCCAGGGAATTTGACTTTGGAGGCAAGTGGGATTTGATTACAGAACTGCCACAGGACTGAGGAAACAGACTCTTGGAGGACACAAACAAAACCTTGTGTGCACCAGAACCCAAAGAAAGGAGCAGTGACCCCACAAGAGACTGACCCAGACTTGCCTGTGAGTGTCCAGGAGTCTCCAGCAGAGGTGTGGGTCGGCAGTGGCCTGCTGCAGTGTCTGGGACACTGAGTGAGGCAGTGTATGCACAGGATTTTTTGAAGGAGGTTGCCATTATCTTCACAATCTCCACCATAGTTTGGTCTTAGGCCAAACAAAAGGGAGGGTACAGAACCCCACCCATCAACAGAAAATTGGACTAACAACTTACTGAGCATGGCCCCGCCCATCAGAACAAGACCAACTTTCCCCCACAGTCAGTCTCTCCCATCAGACAACTTCCATAAGCCTGTTATCCTTATCCATTAGAGGGAAGACAGAATGAAAACCACAAAATCAAGATACACAATTCTTAATTACGGGAGAGTACTATGGCAACCCATTCCAGTATTCTTGCCTGGAGACTCCCATGGACAAAGGAGCCTGGTGGGCTACAGTCCATGGGGTCACAAAGAGTCGGACATCACTGAGCAACTAAAACACAATATATAATATATTCTTTTTCTAAATGTTTTATTTTATTTTATTTTTGACTGTGCTGAGTCTTTGTTACTGTGGGGTTTTTTCTCTAGTTGTGGGGAGCAGGGGCTAATCTCCAGTTGTGGAGTACAGCCACTAGAGGGAGTGGGCTTCAGTAGCTGTGGCTCCCAGATTCTAGAGCGCAGTCTGAGTAGTTGAGGCACTTGGGCTTAATTACTTGGGCATGTGGGATGGTCTCAGACCAGAAATGGAACTTGTGTCTCTTGCATTGGCAGGTGGATTTTTTTTTTTACCACAGAATCCCCAGGGAAGCCCTTAATATATTCTTTAGTCTTACAGGACAATGCCAAAAAAAATTTTTTTTCATGGATATTTATACTTACTTTTGATTTGATTCCTTATAACAAAGGAATAAGAAACAATTCTAGATTTCTTATTTTAAATATCCAAGCACAATGAAACTATGAAGTTGAAAAGGGTGAAGAAAAAATATTTTTGTTCTCTCTTGAAATTTAATAAAAACTAAAGAAATAGTTGGCTGTGAATGATTTCAGATAATCTGTTAATATTTGAGCATAAATAAAATGGTCCCAAATTCAAAGGCAGTGAGGCGACCTAAAACCAATGTTATCTGCGTAACTTAGAATCTAATTAAAATAAAACATTATCAACTTGAGAGGCAACTATGGGCCTTAAGAAGAGTACCAGCAATTGAACTGTAGAACTTGAATACACGAGTGAAATGGGAAATTTGTTAGTTAATCCAGCAACATGAAACTGTAGAAAGCCCTTATGGTGTAGAGTGGAGAGAACATAATTCAAGCTCTAGTTCTTCCTCTTACAAAGGCCTAAGTTGGATATGTTTCTCTCCAGAACTAAGTAACTAATTTTCTTTGTAACACTTTCTGTATGAATTCTGTGCCACCATATCCTTCTGCCACACTGGCTAATCCTCAGTTCTTTAATGTTTTGATCTGAACTGTCCTTTTCCTGGGTCTACAGTTCTATTTCCCCTTGATGATATTATGTGGTCCCAAGGCTTCAACTATTATCCATCAGCTGATGACTCCCAAGTTTATATTTCTAGTTTTAACCACTCTTTTAATTCCAAATTAACTATTGTCAACTATTTCTTGGAATATCCAAATGAATATATATGCTGTGCTTAGTTGCTCAGTCATGTCCAACTCTTTGTGACCCCATGGACTGTAGCCCACCAGGCCTCTCTGTCCATGGGAATTCTCCAGGAAAGAATACTGGAATGGGTTGCCATGCCCTCCTCCAGGTGATCTTGCCAACTCAGACACTGAACCCAGGTCTCCCACATTGCAGGCAGATTCTTTACCATCTGAATCATCAGGAAAGCCCACATGAATATATAATTGGCATATTTCTATCCTGTCAAAGTAAAAGTCTTAACTTTTCATCTCACTTTGGTCCACTGAAACATCAGTAAATCATACCATAATCTACCAAAGTATATAAACCAGAAGTCTATAGCTCACCCTTGATTCCTTCCTTTTCCTCATTCCCCAAAATTCACTCTGTCAGCAAATCCTATAAGTTTTATGTCCAAACTCGATCTTATATCCTCTACTCCTTGCTTTCATGGTTGCCTCCCTGTCCAAACCACCGTCCTCTCTGCCCACGACCACTGCAATAGCCTTCTCCCAGGACTCCTGTTTCCAGAATCTGACCTTGTACAAACCATTCACTGAATCACAGCCCCTCTCCTTCTAAAACCACATTAATCACTTCCCACTGTATTTATAATTGGCAAATGCATTGATGTGGCTTATTGGCCCTACATAACTTTCCCTGCCTGTGTCTCCAATTTCAGCTCTCCCCATTCTCTTTCTGTATCTGATTCTTGTCACACTGACTTCTTGTTGTCAAGCCCATGCCATCCTTTGGGACTTGCCCTGACACTCCATGGCTGGTTCATTCCTAGTTTTTGGATCTCTGTTCCAAATGTCACCGTTGTAGAGACCTTTCTTTTCAAAAATTTTTTCAAATTTATTTTATTGAAGTGTAGTTGATTCGCAATGCTGTGTTAATTTTGGCTGTACAGCAAAGTGATTCAGTTATACATATGTATACATTATTTTTCATATTCTTTTCCATTAGGGTTTCTCACAAGATTGTGAATATAGCTCCCTGTGCTACACAGTAGGACCTTGCTGTTTACCAGTCCTATATGATAGTTCACATCTGCTCACCCCAAGTTCCCAATCCATTCCTCCCCCTACTCTCCCCCAACCCCCGCCGGCAACCACATGTTTATTCTCTTCTTCGAGTCTGCGTCTGTTCCATAGAGAAGTCCATTTATTGCAGAGATCTTTCTTGAACATTCTGTACAAAGTATTTATTCAGATGCTTTCATTTTCTCTATTATAGCCACCTCCATATTTCCTTAAAAAATGTGTCATAATCTGTAAAGATCTTATTATTGTTGTTTTGTTTTTTCACTTGTTCATTATGTTTCTCCCCTCCTCAGAATGTAAGTTCTCTGAGGGCAGAATCCTGTTTATATGGCCAAATCTCCCACTCTACTGAGAGCTTCCTGGAATATAGTTAAGAATTGATTTAATCATTGCAACCTTAGTTTATTCATCAGCTGAGAAGAGGTACCTACATTCTAATGTTCTTGGGAATGTTAAATAAAACAATGTAAGTATTATCACAGAATATAAAACTTGGAATATCACAAACAAACAAAAAAATCCAAGAACAAGAAGCCATTATCAACACCACCAAAACATGGTTGCCATAGATTCCTAGGGTTGTTCCGTGATGGTATGGGTCACAGCTTGACAAACTATGGGTAAGAAGGATTTTTACATTTTTAAATGACTGGAAAAACTAATATTTTACAACCCATGAAATTTATGTGATATTAAATTTTAGTGATCATAAGGTTTTTGTGGAACAGAGACCCGTTACATAGGAATGTTTTATTTATGTATTGTCTGTACTGCTTTCTTGCTACTAGAGCTGAGTTGAGTACTTGTGATAGACACACTGTGGTCAAGACCAGGTTGTCATGTGAGAGTGGATTATATCAACTCATACCTGTTTCTCTCCAATGTAGATTACTTTATCTTCATTTTGTTGATATAGAAACTAAACTTAAAAATGAAATTTGAGCTTTCCTCTTATTCTAGGGCCCAATCTGTCTCTCCACATCATTTAATGTGATTTTTACAACAATCATATGATACAACATTACTAAAATGTCATACAGTTCATAAAATACACAGCTAGAATTCAACCCCTGATCTGACTCCAAAGCCCCTTCTCTTTCAGTATAGTATTACCGACACTCTCATGGTTGCCTATTGTGTGTATTATCCAATTTATTTTTCCCATTCAAAGATATGGATACAGGTTTCCTACAAGCTGGCTGTTAACACTTATGATATTCTTAGCAATTTAACTCAAGTCACTAAGAAAATCATTAAAGATCTTGTGGTGGTATAAAAGAGCCAATAATTATAGGCTTTGCATGGGATAAATACATGGAAAGTCCTAAAAACATCCCTGGAGAACAACTCAATGAACGCAATGGCTCAGACTAACAGCCTTCATCTAAGATCATCTAAGATTTTCACTGGTTTAAAAGGTGAAAACTGCCATCTGTGCCTACTTCTTGGGCAACATGACTGCCAAAAGTTTATATAGTCAAGCAATAGGAAATAATTTTGAAATATTTTTAAGGTAAAATGAAATATCAATTTATCTTCTAGAAGCTGAGGAACTTGAATAACCTAAACTTTGTTCCTCCTTCTTCTGGTTCAGGTTAAGTCATCTCAATGAAGCTTTTCTGGTTGCCCCTCCCCACTTACCCTGTATCTGCTGTATCTGGTACACTTCTGAGGGCCCATGTCCATGCAAGTGACTAACATAGCATGTCACGTGGACGTATTCATTCACAAGTCCATTTCCCCTACTTAGCTCCTCAAGGGTTAACACATCTTTTATGTATCTCTATAATTTATACATGGGATTCCCAGGTTGTCCAGTGATAAAGAATCTGCTTGCCAGTGCAGGAGCTGTAGGAGATGTGGGCTCAATCCCTAAGTGGTGAAGATCCCCTAGAGTAGGAAATGGCAACCTACTCCATATTCTTGCCTGGGAAATCTCACAGACAGAGGAGCCTGGTGGGCTACAGTCCGTGGAATAGCAAAGAATTACACAGAACCGAGCAACCAAGCACATAATTTATAATATAGGACAATGGCTAACACCTAACGCTTTTTAAATGTATTTTGTTTATTCAGTGTAAACCACCCCAGTAGTAGGAAAATAAAGGTCTATTGCCAAACAATGATAATACACTATACTTGGCAGGATCAGGCAAAGTGAAGGAAAATCAGCTTCAGTGCTTCTGGCCAGACTTCAGCTCTGTCCACATTTTCATATTCTATCTTCACAAACTTCCTAGAGTTGGCAGCATCTTTCTTCACATAGTCCTGGCACTACTCCACACAAAAGCAGATATTACCTGAGCATAACAGCATCAGAGAAGCATAATTACTTCCTTTGCAATCTCTCATCTATGGTTTAAGCCATAAATTGAACCCTTGAGAGTTTTGGTATTGTGGAGTAATTTAAGCTGGACAGTAAATGCAATCGTCATAATTTTCAGTGTCCAGTCTACCTTGACAAATATACACTTTGAAATGGTGTGGTTAACACAACTTTGAGAAAATTCCCAAGATCTCATGCCATCCAAGTGCAATCTTTATGCAACTCCTTTCAACTGTCAGAATTTCTAGGACAACCACTTATCCTCGATTTGACATTGAGCATGTATCTTAGGGAGTAAAACATTTTGATACAGGATAAAATTTGGTCTTCTACTGGATACCGATTACTGACTAGTTTAAAACTTATTCCTACAGCATCAAATCAACTTGTTCTATGCCAGTGAAGGGTGCTTGGAAAAAAAAAAAAAAAACAGAAGTAATTTTTTAGAAGCTACCATTTCTTTCCTTTTTTAAGGTAAAAATCCCTGTCTAGTACAGGGATTTAATGTGTATTTGCTATGTTTATTAGAATCTATGAATTGTCTCTTACTACATTTTATTTCTAATAATGATAAAGTACTCTAAATGCCTTGAGGATCAGTGTATATGTTACTACACACGGTTAACTTTCTGGTTCAGGCAAGATTCAACAGAAAACCTAAAAAGAAACCCTCCGTGAATCATCAGGAGAATAAATGGATTTAAAATCTCTAAGTTTTAATGGACATCCAAATAAACCCTTGGCTTCAAAATGCAAATTTCCAACTTCTTTAAATACAGTTTAAGATCTCTGGACCATCAGCAACAATTAGAGGGAGGAAAAGAATTTAAATTGTATGGCTGTCAGAAGGAGAAAGTTAAGCAGAGTTCACAAGTTTGTACAGAAAGATCAAATGACATGGTCCCTAACCACATTAGATAAGGAGGGAAACATAATAACATGATTTGTCCTTTGTTGGAATCACTGTTTTCTGCTGCAAGCACATGAAGGGGAACCCATGAAGACAACGGGATTGGTTACACTAGCTGGACCTGCGGAGAGTGCCCTGTGCCCTGAGTAAAAAGGCACCATGTCTTTCATAGAAGTTCTAGAATGCTCATCTCAGGTTTCCTCAGTTCAGTTCAGTTCAGTCGTTCAGTCATGTCCAACTCTTTGTGATTCCATGGAGTGCAGCACACCAGGCCTCCCTGTCCATCACCAACTCCCAGCGTTTACTCAAACTCATGTCCATTGAGCTGGTGATGCCATCCAGCCATCTCATCCTCTGTCATCCCCTTCTCCTCCTGCCTTCAATATTTCCCAGCATCAGGGTCTTTTCCGAAGAGTCAGTTCTTCGTATCAGGTGGCCAAAGTATTGGAGTTTCAGCTTCAGCATCAGTCCTTCCAATGAATATTCAGGACTGATTTCCTTTAGGGTGGACTGGTTGGATCTCCTTGCAGTCCAAGGGACTCTCAAGAGTCTTCTCCAACACCACAGTTCAAAAGCATCAATACTTCGGTGCTCAGCTTTCTTTATAGTCCAACTCTCACATCCATACATGACTACTAGAAAAACCATAGCTTTGACTAGACAGACCTTTGTTGGCAAAGTAATGTCTCTGCTTTTTAGTATACTGTCTAGGTTGGTTATAACTTTTCTTGCAAGGAGCAAGCCTCTTTTAATTTCCTGGGTGCAGTCACCATCTGCAGTGATTTGGGAGCCCAAAAAAATAAAGTCTGTCACTGTTTCCATTGTTTCCCCACCTATTTTGCCATGAAGTGATGGGACCAGATGTCATGATCTTAGTTTTCTGAATATTGAGCTTTAAGCCAAAATTTTCCCTCTCCTCTTTCATCAAGAGGCTCTTTAGTTCTTCTTCACTTTCTGCCATAAGGCTGGTAACATCTGCATATCTGAGTTTATTGATATTTCTCCTGGCAATCTTGATTCCAGCTTGTGCTTCATCCAGCCCAGCGTTTCTCATGATGTATTCTGCATATAAATTAAATAAGTTGGGTGACAATATACAGCCTGGACATACTCCTTTCCTTAATGGAACCAGTCTGTTGTTCCATGTCCAGTTCTAACTATTGCTTCCTGACCTGCATACAGATTTCTCAAAAGGCAGGTCAGGTGGTCTGGCATTTCCATCTCTTTAAGAATTTTCCAGAGTTTGTTGTGGTCCACACAGCCATAGGCTTTTCCTACCACTTCGTAATTTGTAATTAAATACATGCCTTTTTGTTATTTTTACATTCTCTCTCCTATTCCTTAAAATATGTCTCATTCATCTCTGCAGAGTTAACACTCTCCATGGAGCCATGCATCTTCAAATAAATGAAGAATCAGAGCTTTCCAAGAACACTGATCTAGATGAGAATGTTGCTATTACCCTTGGTGGGAACAATTATCTTGTTGCTGTTGTTCAGTTGCTCTGTCTGGCTCTGCGACCCCATGGACTATAGCACACCAGGCTTCCCTGTCCTTCACAATCTCCTGGAGTTTGCTCAAACTCATGTCCATAATTGTCTTATTTCTTCTAAAATGCCAATAGTGATTTTTTTTTATTAAGCCAGCAATTGTGATTTATCTTATTTTATTATCAAAACCAACCTATGTGACATTTCTATCTCCCCCACCTCGAATTCTAAATATAATCTAAAGCTTGTACCTGTGGAACTCTCTGCATTAGTGATCCCATAATTAATATTCATGTATGGGCATTATTTTTAAGAGTTTTGACTCTGGAATCAACTCACAGCTCTGTTCCTCCATAACATATAACCTTGGACAAGTTATATCTCTTAGCCCTCATCTCTCCTAGCTATAAAATGTGGAAAGTAAGTATCTATCTCTTTGGTAGTTTGTTTACTAAAAGAAATAAAACTATTGAACACCTAAAATATTGTGCCTGGCACTGGATCACAGTAAGTGCCAACGCATGGCATTATTCTCTATTTAATATCTGTTGTTGTTGTTCAGTCACTTAGTCATGTCCAACTCTTTGCAAGCCCATGGACTGCAGCACACCAGGCTTCCCTGTCCCTCACTATCTCCCAGAGTTTGCTCATACTCATGACCATTGGGTCAGAGATGCCGTACAACCATCTCATTCTCTGTTGCCACCTTCTCCTCTTGCCCTCAATCTTTCCCAGCATCAGAATCTTTTCCAAGGAGTCAGGTCTTCATATCAGGTAGCCAAAGTATTGGAGCTTCAGCTACATTTTCTCAATTAAAAAACAATTTTTAATTTCCTTAGTTTTTCTTCTGTCCACTTAGAAGGGGGGGGGGTGTTATTTCTTACTCATCACTGTTTTATATGTTCCTAGAAGAACTGAACTCTGCATTTGTGAAAAGCCACTAAAAATTAGGCTCAACAAAACAGCTTGAAAAGGGGAACCAGGAAGACATATTCATCTTGAGCCCTGTACAGAGGAATTCACCCAGGTCTTCCTCATTCTTCAAACTGGGGCTGGACATCCGAGACACTTTAATGTTCCTCATTTTCAGAAGTAAGCAGCTCAGTGTAGGCAGTTAGAGAAATAAAACAGATAGCTGTCAAATAATATTGCCATATCAGATGGCAAGATGTAAAACCATCAAAAAGGAAGAACAATCAAGCTTTGTCTAAAGGTACAGGTTGCCATTGTGGATTAAGCTGGTTCCAAAGTTTATGGTTTCAAAGGGATCAGTCCATTGTTTAAGTCCTTATTGCTATAAAAGCACTGGGTCAAGTATAGCATTTTTTAAAACGTTATGAAGCATTTAAGGTTTGGCTTCTTTGTGTATTAGTGGGTCATCTGCTTTGCCCAAGGAAAGCATCTCTTCTGGCTAAGGAAGTGCATCTTGGGTCAGTCTGAGGATGGCTTTTAGCTTCAACTCAGTCACCTCTGAAAAAAAGCCAACTTTTATTCTTGTACTGAAGCAGATGTTTATGGGTAAAGATGGCAGTGTTATGAGAAGACAGAAGAGGAAGGAAAGCTTAGGAGGAGATGAAATATTACTTAGCTGCTTTTAACGCAGCACATGGCCAGGGTTCCGTGGCCTGCATTCCTCTGACATCTCCTTGCCCAGACATCCCATGACCTGGAGTCATTCTTTGTATGTTGATGTCATCCTAACCAGAAGCCAGATCTTGATTTGTTTTATAAAATGTATCCGGCCGGAGTTGTCTCCGCCAGGAACCACAGTTTCCATTTTGTTTTTGAACTCGGTGGATCTCTTATTGTACTTTCTTTTTCCAGGATTACCGTAATTTGACGAATCATGAATTCTCATTTGAAGTTTTGACCAAAAAGAGAGCATTTGAACAGTTCAATTCAGCTGCCTATGAAGTTATGATCAATCTACTATAAAGCCTGCCAGCAATTCATATGCTTTTAAAATCATGTTTAGCCTAGGACCACATGGAAAGAGCTTTGTGTGTATAAGGGAATATTTTATCTTTTGCCCTTGTTTAAGGTACTTTAAATGCTCAATGCAAATCCACATTTGGGAAAATAAACAGTATTGATGCTGTCTTTGACATAGCACTTACTCTCACAGTAAAAGTATCTCTTAGAGAACACTCTATTAAACAAAAAAAGGTTTATGCTCATCTGGCATTTCAGCTTGGAGGTTCTTTTGGCATTCCCAGTCAATTAATCTTAATTACCTTTACCAATTAAGGAGACCATCTATAAGGATATCTGGTTTAAGTGAATCAAAGCTCATCTGATGTGCATTTTTATTAGGCAAATGATGTAGCTATTGCTTCTTGATAGAACACGGAGTTTCTGTGACTTATGATTAAACTGATGATTTCCCTTTTGCCTGTTTGCTGTATAGAAGCCAAAACTGATGCAGTTTCATCTTTCCTTGATTGACAGGAGAGACATGGTGTTATAAGTTGTTTAGTTTGGGAGTGCCCTCACAAGGGTTAGGTCTCATAATTTTTTAAAACTTTATCAACAGAGATTAGAATAATTGAAACTGGAAAAGGGGTTAAAATTTTCCACCAAGTTGCTTTCCCTAAAGTAATCATTCACGTGTCTTGAAGAAGTTATCCAAATCAGTATGTTAAATATTTAATTAATCAATTTTTTAAAAGCACCTCTATTCTGGAAGGTGCTGAAGTGACTTAGCATGCAGCATTCTGGAAGGAGTGTGTGTGCTCAGTCACTAAGTTGTGTCCATCTCTTTTGTGACCCTGTGGACTGTTGCCCACCAGGCCCCTCTATCCATGAAATTCTTCAGGCAAGAATACTGGAGTGGGCTCCCATTTCCTTCTCCAAGGCATCTGCCTGACCCAGGGATTGAACCCACATGTCTTACATTGGCAAGGGGATACTTTACCCCTAGCCACCAAGAAAGTCCCTATTCTGGAAGGAGATGGGATAGCTATTAACCTAAATGCAGATGTTTTAACATGAGCAGTTCACTGTTCTCTTTGGTAATTAAAATTATTGTATGTGGTTGAAAGGAAACCATTTCATTGAGTAAAATTTTCCTTTCTAGGTGCAGGGGTAGGGTGTTGAGGGTGTGGATATGTTTCCTGGGTATAAATTCATAGATTGCAATTATGACTACAGATTAGAAACACGTAGGAGCTTATAAGACATTGCAAAGCTCAGATCACCCCCACTCCCCACCTCCCTTGGAGACTGTGAACCCTTGTGTCTGAGTGGGTTTGAGTGTCTAGGAGTCTAGATGCTAACAGACTAGGGAAGTGGTGTGAGGAGGCGCTTCTGAGATGAGGGCAGTATAGTCAGAGTTTCCCACATGAATGGCCAGTGAATGCAGGAGAGAGACCCAGGAGGGAAGACTCAGCACCCTGAATTACAGCTAACCTCCTACTTATATGGGCCCATCAACTGCAAACCAATAACAACTGCAGGTAATAGAGAGGACAAAGCCATGAAGAGAGAGGATGTCCACCACCAACTATTGACCACACCCTTCCTTCACTTCAGCCTACAGTGACCCCAACCTGGGGGAAAGAAAGAGGTTTTCTTTAGATAAAAATGGAAATGTTAAGAGTACAATGAAACTTCCTACTCCCTGGAATTAGACTGCTCTTGTGACTGGAAGGAAGCCAGGATCTCTCTGAAATTTCATCTGTGGGAGAATGTGACCTCTAGAATGTTAGACCTTTGACCAGAGTTACTTAGTCATCTTCCAAGAAACACCAAGGAAGAAAGTCTGTCCTCATTCCAGTGTTTGATAGGACTTTCTAAAGAATGGACTAGACATCTGCAGAAGCTGAGACTTGGTGGTGTTTTCTAACCGAAGCAAGCAAAACCTGACCATACTAGGATCTGTTTGGCTGTGTCAAATCAGTGTGCTATTGGGTAAAACCTTAAAGAAATTCCCTGGTGAGAACAGAGACACTGGAAGCCAAAAGCAGCCTTAGGGCACTGGGGAAAGTATTGATGGAGATCATGATAAGAAACAGATACCAAGGGTCAAAGATAAATAAGTAACCAACTAAATAAATAAATGTGATGGTTGGTCAAAGACAAAATGCCCAAGAAGGAGGTCAGGCTTATTTCCCCAGACATATGTGTTTAGTTCAGTGATATTATCATTTTGATTGAAAAAAATCATTTGACTCATGTTTTATAGTTTTGAAATATACAGAAGTTTATGTCTAGTTTTTATTTTTAAGACAAATATTGCATTTGATTTGAAACATGGAAAGCCTAATACAATTTTTTCTCTTTTAGCATTTGCCATTTGGGTAGTTTATTTTGATTTTCATTTCAGTCCTTGATGTGGCTATTCAGAAGTTCTTTGGAATGTCTAGAATAAGGGAAAAGTAACCTTTGTAAAATGGAATGGAATCAATAGTAATGCCATAGACAATTTCAAGTGCTGGGTTAATTTTTTTAAGGTTGATTTATAATAAAAGGCTGAAATCTAGAGAACCCAGGGATTTAGGGTCAGCACATCACTCAAGAATTTTCCATTTCCTTGAGGGTGAAGGAAGAGAACAGGGACTGAGAAATGGCACATACAATAGTTCTAAAGAAGGGATGAGTATTTTTCCTAAGACTTTAAGTAAATGTCTTCTTATCCTTTGTAATAACACTTAGTGTTAGTTACTCAGTCGTGTCTGACTCTTTGTGACCCCATGGACTGAGCCCACCAGGCTCCTCTGTCCATGGAATTCTCCAGGTAATAATATTGGAGTGGATTGACATTCCCTTCTCCAGGGGATCTTCCCAACCCAGGGATTAAAACCGGATCTCCTGTATTGCAGGCAGATTCTTTACCATCTGAGCCACCAGGAAAGCCCAGTGAATTAAAATTTCAGGGGAGCAATGAGTGGTAGCAGTTAAGCAGCTGAAGGATGTAGTGAGATGAAATTGGCCCAAAACAGGATGACCAAACCACACCCCCTCCCTGCCCCTCACTCTAAAGAGAAATATATGTTTCAAAACCACTTTGCTTGGTGGAATTTTAAATGTACCCTCCTCATCTCCAGGGTATCTACATTATTATTACTGTATTAACATGATTTATATTCATTTTTGCCCTTTTCGAAGCTCAAGGTGATTTAATAACTTTAAATTAGACATAGAGAACAAAGGAATGGGCAACCTAAGTGGAAACGGGCATGTGGGATGAACTGGGAGATTGGGGTTGACACAGAAACAATTGATTATGTATGACTTCCCATACATAAGGCACTAGTGGTAAAGAACCTGCCTCCCAGTGCACATGACATAAAAGACTCAGGTTCGATCTCTGGGTTGGGAAGGTCCCTTGGAGGACAGCATGGCAACCCACTCCAATATTCTTGCCTGGAAAATCCCATGGACAGAGGAGCCTGGTGGGCTACAGTCCATACGGTCACAAAGAGTCAGACGTGACTGAAGCAACGTAGCTTACACTATGTATAAAATAGATAACTAATGAGCGCATACTGTGTAGCACAGGGAACTCTACTCGGCACGCTGTGGTGACCTAAATGGGGAGAAAATTGAGAAAAGAGGGGATATATGTATATGTATAGTTGAGTCACTTTGCTGTATAGTAGAAACTAACAAAAAATTGTTAAGCAACTATATGCCAATGAAAATTAATTTAAAAATATTAGCGAAAGCTAATAATACAAAATTCCAACATGAAGACATAGTAACTTGGCTGTTCCCAGTTCTTGTGGGGAAATGTAAGCATATTAACATCTTCTTTACTCTTGGAGTTGGAGGGGCTATGGAAAATTGCAAGGATGATTGAGTCCTTTATGGTTCTAATTCTAGCATATCTGTTGGCCCCTTCTTGCAGTTCTTATCAGCATTAAGACCATGTATAGAAATCTGGGCTTCTCAGGTGGCACTAAAGAATCTGTCAGCAAAGCAGGAGATGAGGGTTTGATCCCTGGGTTGGGAAGATCCCCCAAGGGAGGAAATGGCAACCCATTCCAGGGCTCTTGGAAGAATCCTATGGACAGAGGAGCCTGGTGGGCTACAGTCCTTGGGGTTGCAAAGAGTCAGACATGACTGAGCATCTGAGCAAATAGAAATCTACCTTCACTTCCACAGTCTTAGTGAACTGCCAGAATAGTGGATCCAACTTCTCTGTTTTACAGGGGGACAGGGCATATTCTTACACTTTCGATTGGATAGCAGACTGAGATGCTTGAGGTGGTGGGAAGGGTGGCAGACAGGACTCAGTGTTGTAGTCATCCCTGAGGGGGACTGTAATGCAGTGGGCACATAGCTCCAGCTCTTACTGTTATTTTTATGATTGGTGAAAATGACTGATTGGATAAATATGCACTTAATTGTCCAGTGATTTTGATGACTGCTCAAGACAATCAAAATATCCCTAGAATGTGCTATCCCCTCCTGCTCCCCAAGCCCAGGTTTGCCTCATAAAATTTCTCTGGGTATTACAGAACTCTTATTTTACTTACCTGTTATGCCTACTCAGGGTTGTAAAGTACATTTCACCAACATTTTAATCTACTTAGGGAAGTGCTAGGGGATAAACCTTTTTTCAAGGGAATTGATGAAAACATGGAAAATAAACCACAATTTCCAATTTGGTTTTGCTTTAAAAAAATCTTTTGACTGTACCTTGTAGCATGTGGGATCTTAGTACCTCCACCAGGGATTGAACCAGCATCCCCTGCATTGGAAATGAGAAGTCTTAACCACTGGACTGCCAGGCAAGTTCTGTGGTTTTACAAATTTTTAATCTCAGAAGTAATCCTATCACTATTTCTCAAACTGTTCAGAACTGGTTGGGGATAAGAAAGATGATTAATTAGCATGCTCCCAAACCAAAAATGATAATAGAATGTTTATGTTGGCCTTCTTTGCTTTAGGTCTGCCTCTTTCCCTTCTTAAGGACCAAACCCGTATCCCTGGTTAGTCATTTTACAAATACATGACATGAATCCAAAAGTGAGTTGGGTGGAATTGTCACAGACCCGACAGAACAAATGTACCTTCCTAGAACAGGGCCCAGGAATGAGTGTCTTTTACTGATGATTCAATGCTACTGTCTCCATAGATGTAGACAAAGCTTACTATCGATTGAAAGAAGTCTAAGAAATACTCAGAAATTTAGAGGCTCTATTGGAGTCTATTATTATCTAGTAAGATCTCAAACCTTTACTTTTAAAAAATTTATTTATTTTTAATTGAGAGATAATTGCTTTACAATATTGTGTTGGTTTCTGCCATACATCAACATGAATCAGTCAGAGTCAAACCTCTACTTTTTAAATAAAAATCTCATTTGACTAACAAACTAGGTTAATGTCATTAATATTACTTGTATGCCCTAAGATTTCTCTGGGGACACAGAGTCAAAAATTATTTTGAAAATCTATTTTGTGTTGCTAATTATTAGCTTTTTTCCTACTAAATATATAGATACATCCTTTCAAATACTACCAGCAATTAAAATGTTTTATTAATGATTGAAAAGAGCACTCAAGAAAACTTATTTTCAAAATAAAATGAATTCTATGATTAAAATCTTTTTGCATTAAGTTTTTTAAATCTTCCAGTACATCTTGTTCCCAAATATCTTTGATGATCTCCAATTGGGGGCTACATCTTTGTTTCTTCTGTTTTCTATTAATGAAAAATATGGAAAGAGGAGATAAAACCAAGAGGAAGAAATTTCAAATGCAACAGACACACTGTACAGAAGATCTTTGGGGTATAACTTAGCTTTAAACTGTTAATAAGTACCATGCCACCCAGATCAAACGATGTTTAACAGTAACAGCATCTCTGTTATTTGGAAATTTTTGTGCTTGGAAACTTCAAGGGGGAAAAAAAAGCTTTTTATTCGTGGAGTTCAGCATTTCAACAGGAAACGGGAGTTCAGCCACTAAAAAAGCTTTTTTTTTTTTCTACCCTGATACAAATTTTGCCATTGTGCCTTGATTGACAGCTATCCCACTGTCTATAAACAATCTACCGGTTGCCCCAAATCACCATTCCATACCCCATCCAGCATTTCAACATTGAGTGGTTTTGCGCTCAATAAAATTCCTTTTCATTTCGCCCCAGGTTGCCATGTCTCTTCAAACAGAGACAGAAAAGCCACGGTCTGTGTCAGACAGATTTTAATTTTCAGTCCTCATCCATTCGGGGGAACTAGACACAGCAAACAGACTCTGCCCCAAAACCTAGCAACCTGGAGTTTAAGCAGCCAATGCATCCGAGTCCCGGGATGGGGGCCTGGACCTGTTCACACATGAATAAAGAAGATTAAGATTTTCTTTCAAAGACGTGAGGCCTTTTTGACAGCCAGTGTCAACAGCGCTGTCTGCTTTCAATGTGAACCAGTCTTCCAGCCCCGATTCCCACAGGGAGGTCCCGCTGATTTGCATGCCCCACACTGTCGCTCCGTGTCGGTATTTAATTGAAGAATAAGGGTGTAAAGTTTTGCAAACTCTTACTTACCCACAAAGAAAGGCTAACTTACAGGAATTGTTGAAAGAGAATACCAGTGAACACGAACACCCACAGGGAGCATTTAAAAAGTGAAGAACGGACCCGGGAAAGGAGGAACCGGTTGGTTTCTATTATCTAATTGCAGAGACGTTAACAAAAGCTTTGTAGTCGAAATACATGTTTTGAAGTCACAGAAATCAGCTTTGCCCCTGCAGAAAGAAAAGGTGGGGGGCATAGTTTTTCTTTCCAAATAGGGTTATAAAATTGTACTAGCGAGTAGACATTTATTCTGAAAGCATTCAGCAAATTCTATTTGCTTTAATAAATAGTTCAGGGGAAAACCTCATCCTCAGATATTACTGAAATGTTAAATAGGACTTCTTTGCACATAGTATTTGCTAATGTTCAGTAAAGTAACTGAGGGCTTTATTAAATAGTGTTTCATATCACCTTACATATCTTTAATAAGGCTTAAAAGGGGAAAAAAAAGAGTCACATCTACAAATGTTAGTTTCACTAGTTTGGTTAGCCCACTTCAATGATGAGTTCACTTAAACATGTTAAAATAGAGACCAATTCTCCTTTGAAATTATATACTCCTATTAATTCAAACGTGGAATTATTTGGGGATGAGTTAGAATCATTGTTATACCTATTTACAGGAACATATCTATTTTTTATTATGCGACAAATGTTTATGCAATTTGATGTCAACTATTTATTCTTCAAGGCTGGATAAGAATGAGGGAAAATCCCAAATGTGCTACCTACTTACATAGATGCCATGCTTCATCAATGGCACATGCATATTGACTTTCTTGTCCAGTGGTGTGAGGGGTTCACACTGATCTCTCCATTTTCATTCATTTGTTAAATACTTGTTTATTGCACACCTGGGCTTCCTTGATGGCTCAGTGGTAAAGAATCCACCTGCCAGTGCAGAAGACATGGATTCCATCCAAGGGTCTGGAATATTCCCTGGAGAAGAAAATTTCAACACACTCTAGTATTTTTGTCTGGAAAATCCCATGGACCGAGAAGCCTGGTGGGCTACAGTCCATAGGGTCACAAAAGAGTCGGACATGATTTAGCAACTACACGATGAACAACGACATTGAGCACCTACTGTTTAGCAGGTGTCTGGGAGGAAACGGGAGGTAGGGGCTGCAGCATCCTGGGACCAGTTCCTACAGTCTCGGGAGAGCCCCGTGTGCTCATCCCCTCCCAACTCCGGTGTCATCACGTTGGTATTTTGAAACTGACCATGGTGGGAGTATTGATAGCACAGTTGTCAGCAATCCTACAAATCAGGGCTTCCTTTTCCAATCCATTATTAAACATTCACTAGGGTATCACTGCATAGAAGGATGAGTAAAATTGATAAGGTTCCTGCCTTAGGAGAGCCTCTAGCCAGATGTTGCTTAGTTACCATTATCTGGAGATAATGGTGCATTTGTGGTGGTAGACCAGGGAGAAATTACAAAAGGATTGAGTCTAAAGTTTAGCTTACTGGGGTTTCAGCAGAGTTGGTCCAAGGCAAGAATGTCTGCAAGCAAATATCAGAGGCAGACAAAATGGTAGGAACTGGGGGTCAAATCAAGGCTTGGACTCTTCGGGGTCATGGTAAAACTTAAGCTATAGTAAATTCTCAATTTATGAGACAACCATAGAGAATGAAGGAATGTCAGGTGTGAGCTGTCAGAGATAAGATGTCTTTCAAGCTGAGGTCTAAACCTGCATTAGGTCAATGCTATCTGATCACCCCCATACCTAACACATACACTGGCTGCCAGTTAACAGCCCCTTCCTTATCCTTTCTTGATGTAAAGAGGTGCCCTAGGGCAGTTGTTCTCAAACTTTGATGTGTATTAGAATCACATGGAGGCCTTGTTAGACTACAGAAAGCAGGTTCTTAGCCCTAGAGGCTTTGATTTAGGGTCTGGGAAGGGGCCCAAAGAATCTGAATTTTTTTTTTATGTTGGAGTATAGTTGATTAACAATGTGTTCGTTTCAGGTGTAGAGCAAAGTTATACATATACATATATCTATACTTTTTCAAACTCTTTTCCCATCTAGATTACTACAGAGTATTGAGCAACATTCCCTATGCAATACAGTAGGTCTTTGTTGGTTGTTTTAAGTATAGCCATGTGTACAAGTCAATCCCAAACTCCAAACTTATCCCTCCCCGCAACCCTGCCCCTCTGAATTAAGTTCATTCTCTACAGTATGGTACTGGCACAGAAACAGAAATGTAGATCAATGGAACTGAATAGAAAGCCCAGAAATAAACCCACATGCCTATGGTCAATCACTCTACAACAGAGGCAAGACTATATGCTAGAGAAAGTATAATTTCTTCAACAAATGGTGCTGGGAAACTGGACAGCTACATGTTAAAAAAAAAATGAAATTAGAACATTCTTTAACACCATACACAAAAATAAACTCAAAATGGATTAAGGCCTGAATGTAAGACTGGATACTACAAAACTCTTAGAGGAAAACATAGGCAGACATTCTTTGACACAAATCACAGCAATATCTTTTTTGACTCGTCTCCTAGGCTGATGAAGATAAAAATAGACAAATGGAACCTAATTAAACTCAAAAGCTTTTGCACATTAAGGGGGACCCTATACTTCTCACATGCTACTAGCTGATGCTACTGCTGCTGGCTAAGGGGTGACACTGGAGAGCCACTGTTCCACTGCTCTTGAATGGAATCAGACATCCCAACAGCACCTGGTTCAGAAAAGCAATAATCCATGTACCACTTTGGGGGCATGAACTGCTTCTCATTCATGCAGGAGACTCATTAATGACTATAAAAATTCTCTCTAACTCCATGGGAAAATAAGATACAGCTAATTACAGCCCATTAATGTATTTCTTCTTCAACATCATTTGGGCTTCATGGGAAATGCAATTTTGGAAGATATCTGCAGAATCTTTTGAACTTCAAATCTCAATTTATCACCTAAAACAAACACACATTTGTAGCCTGCCAGGCTCCTCTGTCCATGGAATTCTCCAGGCAAGAATACTGGAGTGGGTAGCCATTCTCTTCTTCAGGGGATCTTCCTGATCCAGGGATCGAACCCAGGTCTCTTGCATTGCAGACAGATTCTTTATCACCTGAGCCACTAGGGAAGTCCTAGGTACTATAAAATATAGCAATTCACACACAAACTACTTTATTATAACAGCAGTGACCACAATGTATATTCTTGTGTATATGCATCACTAATTATCATCTGGAGGAAGGCATTTGAATTAGACCAATCAGGTCTCAGCAATGCTCTTTCTCCTGGTAGCTTCCCAGAACTCTATTTTAATACCAGCCATGAGTAAAAAACAATCAATTCTAATCATAGCCATTGCAACATAGGCTATTTAAAAAGTATATAAATAAGCAATGAAAAATAGTTCAGAAATACTCCACTCATGACCAGGAAGAACAATTTCACATGATTATGCAACAAACAAAAGGAGCAACCTCTGCTAATATGGTGTTACATCTTTCCCTTGCTTTGTCCCTTACTGTGTTCTAGCTAATCCAGCTCAGTGGTCAAAGAATTGAGTTTCAGTCAAATGTGACCTCATTTGTAGGAAGAGTAGGTGACTCTCAATGTTATTCATTTGACTGGTTATCATGAGGGCCCATTGCCAAAATAGAGGCTCACTGCCTATCACTCCATAGTGATATACGTATGTGATATATAATAGTTGACTCATTTGCACATTTAAGATCTATTCATCTTCAGAAATCATTTTCACTGTCTGCTGTAAATGCCCTCATCAAAGAACTACCTCAAGAGGCTTAAAATGTGATATTAGCTCAAAGGCAAACATCACCTCTTCTCATGAAATTGGCACTTTCAGCCTGGAAACTGAGTCTTTGTATCTCTGTTGATTTGTGCCAAATAATCACTCATTCTTAACCCAATATTTACTTCTTCAAAGTAAACATGTTTTCACTGAAATCAATTGCAAAACAAATGACATAGGATATCTGAAAAGGCTGACTTTGAATTTCTGAATGCATCCTGGATGTTATGGAAAGTACAGCAAGTAAACTGAAAGAAAAAGAGGAGCGAGAACTCTGTTAACCGGAAATAAACAAAGACAGGAAGGATAACTGAGATGACAAGAATCAACATTGAAAGCATCAAAGAACTTCCTCTGAAATTATACTGTACACAGAATTGATGCCCAATCTTTGTAAATATCTGTGTAGCAGATGCTGCCTGACAATATTTAGTCAGAACCAGGTGTGCTATTCTACTCATATTTTAATGAATCCACTATCGACTTAAAATAAATGATAAAATATTTTATAGCTACAGTTTCATGGGGATTCATTTTAACTTAGGTTAATTTGAGAAAATTATAACAAGCAGTTATTTATATCATGAGCATGTATAGAATTTCATGAATGAAATTTTAATTGATAACATGTTTTTCACCCAGTTCACATCATTTTATGTTTCACAAATAGAAGTCAATTTATACTGGAATTTACTGAAATAAATATGTCTAGGCGCTGAAAGATTATAGAGAAACATGCAAAGATAAGAATAATAGATATAATACAAACACTCTGAAATTGATTCTGTTCTCTCAGATTTCAGCTCTTTATAGTTCACTTTCAGATTGAAGTATAGCATCTGACAGCAGTCAAGGACTTGTCATTTTAAAACATAATTTTTACCACAAATAAAAGCACTTCATTCCAATAATTTGTTCTAGTGAATCCAAACCAACTTAGAGAATCATATGTATTGTTTCCACAATCCCCATGACATTGTAAAAACATTATTCCTTCAGTGTGGTTCATGTGAATAGCCTCTTGCTTATGGTTCTAAGAAAACTCAGAACAATCAGAAGCAATGAAGGTATTTTGTTCCCCATTAAAACTGAGGCTCAAGACAGAATCTGAGTTCTTTTTATATAATCAAAGAACTTCATCCTCCATCACATAACATGTATTTAAAAAATTAAGAAAAATTTTCTTAGCTTTAAATGAGTTGGTTGAAAGAACAGGATAAGGATGGATAAAGAACTCATGTATACATGCATGCATGCTCAGTCATGTTTGACTCTTTGTGACCCCATGGACTGCAGCCTGCCGGGCCCTTCTGTCCATGGGATTTTCCAGGCAAGAACACTGGAGTGGGTTGCCATTTCCTTCCCCAGGGGAATCTTCTCAACTCAGGGATCAAACCGCTTCTCTTGCATCTCCTGCATTGGCAGGCAAGTTCTTTTACCACTGGCGCCACCTGGGAAGAGCAGAAAGAAAGCCAAAGACTCCACTGGAAAGAATAAATTCTTTTCCTTCTAGTCCAAGTCCCAGCAACATAGTCTGCATTTGTGTTCTTCAGAAGATACTGAAAAGGTACTAGGGTAGACGCTCAAAACACAGCTCACCTTGTCTTACTGCTAAGGGGGTAATCTTGTTATCATAGGGAGATGGAAAACTCAGAGCTGTCATTTTAGGGATTTCTCAAGACTTTGTTGCTTCAGATCAAATGCATATGAGTTCCACCATCTATCTCTCGGCATATATCCCGGTTTCCTTCAGCACACTCATATGCATGATACTGTAAATTGTGTTTATCTTCATTGCAATTAGCTTAATAAATTTTGTTCTCTAGCATTATACTAGGTGGTTTCTCTCAAAATTGAAATTAATTGCAAAAATTTAATTCATTCTAGAAAACCTTATCATTCTTCAAGCACCTTTGCATGTAATTCAACAACATATTCCATGGGCTAGAGTTTAGGTTTCAATGTTAGATTGCATTTCTTCCTCTCCAACCATCTCAGGTTCAAAAATTTAAGCAGGATGCTTTGTGCATTTGTATGGCTGTTATCACCCTCATGTCCATGCTAACTTCTGCTTCCTGAGCCCAGCAGGGCCCCTCTGAGAAGCTCTGTATATTTGTCAATATCCTGGAGTTCTGAAAATCCCAAGTGTTCCTTCCATTTGACCTAAAACTTCCTTTCTTCTCAGATTTCTGTCTCTAAACACAAAGTAAACAAACCTTTGCTTAAATTAGTCCATGTGCGAATGTTTAGGTCATTTGTTTCAGATCCACAAAGACTTCAAGTCTCTGCAAAATTTTGATATATCTTTACTCAAATGCCAGTAGCCTGAACTCTAACTCTAGCAATCCCTGGGCTTAGTATCAGACACCCTGTCAATTCTGTATTTGGATATTTGTACTCTATTCATTTCTCCTTTCAGAACATAACAGAAGTATAGGAAGAGCACTTTTGTTGGATGTTGACCCTAAAATAGCTGTTAATCTGTGGCACTTAGAACAATCTGAAGTTAGACTTCCCTGGTGGCTCAGTGGTAAAGAATCCATTGCCAATGCAGGTGACATGGGTTCAGTCCCTGCTCTGGGAAGATCCCATCTGGGACGTTTCAAGTCAACCACTGAGACTGAGTTTTCAACCATCCAGCAATCACTATGAGCCCTCAGGACCAACTGTGAGGGGCCGGAAAGTCCCCATTCCATTGACTTGGTCTTAGGACCTCTGAAGGAACTGAGAGAATCACAGTGACTGTGTAGAGATGGTGAACTGCATCCTACTAACTGAACTTTAGTTAGAAACTGCTAAAAAAATTTTTTTTCAGCAACCCAGAATGACTCATTTACAGAGCTGTCCCAGTCACTAGGAGTCCTCTAAGAATTCTCAAACTCAGTTCTTTCTTAAATGAACACAAGAGAAAAATCCAGGGTATTCAGCATCGACACCCCAGAGTAAAATTAAAAATCACAGAGTCATCAGCTGATAAAAATAAACAATTTTAAGGTGTTATGTGTCAAGGTATTGTGTTTCTATAATAATTAAAATTAATTATATTAATGATCCAGGGCCAGGGTAAACTAAAATTTTACTTTGGAAGAATCTCCAGTCAAAAGAAAAAAAAAACAGGGCCTTCCCTGGCAGCCCTGTGGTTAAAACTCTGTGCTTCCACAACAGTGGGCAAGAGTTCAGTCCCTAGGGAAGGGAATAAGATTTTGCATGCCTCATAACCAAAAAAAAAAAAGAAAGAAAGAAAAGCATTCAAACACAAATGCCAATCAATAAAGGTAATGATAATGATGAAGATGATGATAATAATAAATCTTCTATAGACAAATACAGAGACAGGGAATAAAAAAAATGAGTACAACAGCAATCTTAAAAAAATTCAATGACATACTTCTGAGGTTATTTAAAATTTCCCAATTAAAAATAGTGTACTTTACAATAGCTAATAGATGGAAAAAACCTGAGTGACCATCAACAGATGAATGAATAAAGAAGCTATGGTGTGCACACAATATTATCCTGGCCTTTGTGACAACATGGATGAAACTAGAGGACATTATGCTCAGTGAAATAAGTTAGAAAAAGACAAATAGTGTATGATCTGTCTTATTTGCAGAATCTAAAAAAGAAATTTTTCTTATAGTCAAATTCATAGAAGCAGAATAGAATGGTATTTACCAGGGGCTGGGGAACAGGGAAAATGGGGAGATGCTGGTCAGAAGGTATAAAGTTTCAGGTATAAGGTGAATAAGTTCTGAGGCTCTCCTGTGCAACATGGTGACTGTAGCCAATAATGCTCTGCTCAGTCACTCAGTCATGTCCAACTCTTTGTGACCCCATGGACTGTGACCTACCAGGCTCATCTGTCCATGGGATTTTCCAGGAAAGAATACTGGAGGGGGTTGCCATTCCCTTCTCCAGGAGATCTTCCTGACCCAAGGATCAAATCCAGGTTACCTGCATTGCATAGTATATTTGAAATTTGCTAAGAGAGTAGATCTTAAGTATTCTCACCACACACACACACACACACAAGGTACCTATGTGAAGAGATAGATCGTGGTTATCATTTCCCATTTGATATATGCACTGTGCTTAGTCGTTCAGCTGTATCCGACTCTTTGTGACCCCATAGACTGTAACCTGTCAGGCTTCTCTGTCCATGGGGATCTAGGCAACAATACTGGAGTGGGTTGCCATGCCCTCCTCCCGGCGATCTTTCCAATCCAGGGATCAAACCCATGTCTCCCACATTGCAAGTGGACTCTATACCATCTGAGTCACCAGGGAAGTCCATGAATACTGGAGTGGGTTCAGTTCAGTTCAGTTCAATTCAGCCGCTCAGTCATGTCCAACTCTTCGTGACCCCATGGACTGCAGCATGCCAGGCTTCCCTGTCCATCACCAACTCCCGGAGCTTGCTCAAACTCATGTCCATCGAGTCGGTGATGCCATCCAACCATCTCATCCTCTGCCATCGTCTTCTCCTCCTCTCTTTAATCTTTCCCAGCATCGGGGTCTTTTCAAATGAGTCAGTTCTTCGCATCAGGTAGCCAAAGCATCGGAGTTTCAGCTTCAGCATCAGTCCTTCCAATGAATATTCAGGACTGATTTCCTTTAAGATGGACTGCTTGGATCTCCTTGCAGTCCAAAAGACTCTCAAGAGTCTTCTCCAACACCACAGTTCAAAAGCATCGATTCTTCAGTGCTCAGCTTTCTTTATGGTCCAACTCTCACATCCATACATGACCACTGGAAAAACCATAGCTTTGACTAGACGGACCTTTGTTGGCAAAGTAATGGCTCTGCTTATTAATAGGCTGTCTAAGTTGGTCACAGCTTTTCTCCCAAGGAGCAAGTGTCTTTTAATTTCATGGCTGCAGTCACCATCTGCAGTGATTTTGGAACCCAAAAAGTTAAAGTCTATCACTCGTTTCCCCATCTATTTGCCATGAAGAGATGGGACCGGATGCCATGATCGTAGTTTTCGAATGTTGAGTTTTAAGCCAGCTTTTTCACTCTCCTCTTTCACTTTCATCAAGAAGGCTCTTTAGTTCCTCTTCATTTTCTGCCATAAGGATGGTATCAGTTGCATATCAGAGGTTATTGATATTTCTCCTGGCAATCTTGATTCCAGCTTGTGCTTCATCCAGCCTGGTATTTTGCATGATGTACTCTGCATATAAGTTAAATAAGCAGGGTGACAATATACAGCCTTGACGTACTCCTTTCCCAGTTTGGAACCAGTCTGTTGTTTCATTTCAGTGGTAGCCTATCTCTTCTACAGGGAATCTTCCCAACCCAGGAATCGAACCAGGGTCTCCTGCATTGCAGGTGGATTCTTTATCAGCTGAGCACCAGGGAAGCCCTGATATATGCACAGATATATCAAATCATAATGTCGTATATAATATTGCAACAAAGCTGGGGAAAAAAGAAAAAAAGAAAAATGTTGCCTTATGTGGATTTTATAGAAGATGTTTTGGTACATATATTCAAAAATAGCCTATTTTTCTTGAATGGGATGATTGGGTTGAGATGATTTTCAGTTCCCATCTTCTAAAACACTTAAAATTATAAACATGGTATTCAATTGTAAAAATGTTACTATGTCATTAATACTTGATTGTTAACACAGATCCATTTTTAACCTTGAAGCTTCTCTTGCAGTTTGTAAAAAGGACATCATTAATACATAGATTCAGACATTTCAGTGTTTCACGACTCAGACCATAAGTATTCTAATGTTTCTGGTAAAATAAAATATCCCAAGTCTCTCTCTGTTAGTTGATATATATCTGTGACTACTTCACACCTCATTTGACAGAAATATTACAAGATCTGAGTTGGTATTTGTGGACAACTCTGTATATTTTTCTCAGGCAAAGAGCCAACAATAATTTTACTCGTCTACTGCTTTTTATGTTGAGCTGTCTTTGAAAAATGCTTGCCAGAAATACCTCAATGGAGGTTTAATCTTAGATGACTGCCAACGAACAGATATTATAGACAAACATGGAAGGGATATGGAGAGACTGAAAAAAAATAAAACAGAACAAAAGCAATTGAATTTTAACAAAACTCAGACCAAAAATCAGTAAATGGTATATTAACAAAATGTAAAAGTACAAGGCAAAGCCAGCAGAAAAATAGATGGATAAATTTTGATAAGAAGAGATTTCACAAGTAAGACATTTATGTGTTCATCAGGGAACCTTCATGGGGTTTCTAAAAGGACAGTACCCCAAACTCAGTCTAAATGGGGGTGGATCCCCCTGGGTCTTAAGAAGTGTCTTGGCAGAGCTCTGGATATAGGCAGACCTTGCTAAGGCATTTCAAGATACTCCTTAGATCCTTTGGTCTGTCTCTGAGCTTGACTAACTTTCCCCAAATATTTCTGCTCCCTCATCTCTGCATCTATTTTCATTTGCTTAGTCCTTCTCCACTGAGTGACCTGACCCTCGCAAGATGAATCTATTCTGAATAAAAAGCTAAAAGGACAGCTTTTACAGTTTAGTATTTAAGAATATTCACTAGAATAGAATTTCAGAAGCAGATTGAAAGAGAATAATTCAAGTTTTGAATAGGTACATGAAGTGGTTGCTTCACTGTTAGTTTGACTTAAAGGAAGTCAAGTTTTCTCAAGTGTGAATTTGGTTGTCTGGACTCTAGTCATGTCTTCTTTCATTGCTAACCCAATATGACCAGATTGTGTGTTTTCTCCTAGAATCCAAGACAAAGTCAGTTCTTTTTCACTGCCAAATAAGTCTAAACCACATCATACACACACACAAAAATATTTCTGGAAGATTTTCCCTTCCAGAAATTGAAAAGATTGAAGATTACCTATTTAGACATCTTCTGCTTTATATAAGATACCATATACCTATATCTCAATATAGGGATGTAGAATTTGTGATTTTTTTTTTTTCACTCTACTTGCAAACTAACAAGATAGCCTGCCATGGTTTCTTGGATGATGGAAGAAGGGATGAGACTAGGGACAGATACAAAAGGTGATTTGTAACTCGCAATAAACCACAATAGTAAATAACTTCTCTTGTTGATTTGGTTGTTACTCATTTAAAAGCTATTACTTAGGATCAGTGGACAAGAATACTGACATATATGAAAGAACATCAGAAGAGAATTTTCTTCAGTGTTTTTGTGATTTGCCTTCTTTCCAAAGTAGAACAGAGTCTGTGTTATTCAAACAAAGAGTATCATCTGAAGCAATACAAATCTTATAGGAGTGTTTTCCGAAAGACTCAGTTCCCACTCTTGCTAAGTGATTTAAGTTACCAAATATGAGAAAACACTAGTAAAGTGTCTGACATGATAAATAATCACTACACGTGTATTGGCAAATTATTATAACTTTGCAGTTTACCAGTACAGAATGTTAGCACATATTAATAAATATTTTAGATTATAAGCTGCCACCATCATATGATTTGATTAAGCATAACACACATTTCAGAATTGATTCAATTAAAATTGTATAAAAATTTCTGCATCTCAAATTTATATACCATGCCCTCAGTGGTTTTCATAATGCTTATTTAGATAGAATGCTTCCAGTATCCCTATAGAGACATTAACCACATAAAATTAAAATTTTCACCTAATTATTACTGCATTATTGAATAATTCAAAACAGCCTTTTTGTATAAGAATACATGGTATTCATACTATACAAAGATGAATTACATTTAAATAGAGATTTTTTTAATTGTGTTTCTATTACAGAAAAGAAATTAATTTTTGTAAATTCTTAAGCCAAACACTTCTTTTGAGAGTCAGAAGCAGGTTCCGTGCAGTTATGGGAATTGGTGATGGACCGGGAAATCTGGTGTACTACAGTCCATGGGGTCGCAGAGTTGGACATGACTGAGCGACTGAACTGAACTATGTGCAGTTAATAGTGTCAAAGCGAGACTCAGTCTTGGAAAGATGTTAGAAGTTATAAAGTCGTTAAAATTAGCAATGCTGAATGGGGAGAAGACAAAGATGGCTTCTGCACTGGGTGGCATGGTTTCACCCAACAGATTCGCTCAGTCCAGTCCCCTACAAGGTCCATCATTAGGTAGTGAGCCAGCATAGACAAACCGCAACCTGCAGACCAAACCCAGTCCATTGCCTGTTTTTCCAAATGAAGTTTTATCCAAATACAACCATGCTCACTTGTTTATTATTGTAAACTCCTTTCTCACTGCAATGGCAGAGTTGAGTAGTTATTACAGAGGTCATACAGCCTGCAAAGCCAAAAATATTTACCATCTGGCTCTTTACAGAGTAGAGAAAGCAGTAGAGAAAGGTAACTCCACATGTTTTATAAAAGTTGAGAGCAGTTAGTCAAGTTTTTAACTTATTTAAACAAAAACGAAATTTGCAAATGGCTACTGAGTAGCTCACAGCTTCATCAGGAGAGCTGGAGAGTTGATTAGAGCTCCCACTTCAGGAACAAGGTCAAAAAATCATGTTGTAGAACTAACCACAGCTATTGTCACTGCTGAGCATTAAGTGCTGCGGAATGCCCCGCCAACACCATGAGCACTGGCCACTGGTTGTTGTTCGGTTGCCAAGTTGTCCAACTCTTTGCAACCCCATGGAATGCAGCATGCCAGCCTTCCCTGTCTTTCAGTATCTCCCAGAGCTTGCTCAGATTCATGTTTGTTGAGTTGGTGATGCTATCCAACTATCTCATTCTGTGCCGCCCCCTTCTCCTCGTGCCTTCAATCTTTCCCAGCATCAGGGTCTTTTCCAATGAGTTGGCTCTTTGAGTCAGGTGGCCAAAGTATTGGAGCCTCAGTTTCAGCATCAGTCATTCCAGTGAAGCCACTGGAGCCAAAATCTAACACCAATGCTTTTGCCTCAGGACTCAGACCACCATGACTACTTCCCGGTCAGAAAGTCTTGCAGACAGTTGGATCTGACTAGAAATACTACAGCATTGAGCCAGTTAGTAGACATTTTCCCTTGGATGATAAGAAATCAAAAAGGATTATTTAAGATGTGAATCAGAGACACACAAAGGCCACACAGGCAAGAAGGCACATGAGATCGACTAGGTTAAAAAATCAAGTGACAAACAGGTGCACATAAAATCAATCTAAAGATCAGCAGTTGCAATTGTTTTGCACAAGATGGCTATGTAATATTCTCCAGGGAAGTCAGGTCTTTGAAACACGGATAGAATTTCAAATTTAAGCCTGTAATGCATAATCGTCCAATCACATGACTTCTGGTAACTTAGAACTTTTAATTTTTAATAACATGTCTGCACCATTAAATTGAAAGGTTGTCAATATTGGCCAACATTATTTATTGTGACATTTGCATTAGTTTGTTTATGCTCCTAAATTAGGAGAACTTATATCAGATTGGGCCCTGTGGACTTGGATTCTCTCCAGAAGAAACAAAAGTATAACTAGAATGTAGAACTATTGAAAGTCTATAAAGAGGCTATGGATGTGTTTAATGGCATTTTCTAACCATGAAATTAAAACCAAAAGTATAAAAATTAAAAGATTAATATAATGCATATATTTCCATGAACTAAAATGAAATATTCTCAAGTTCACCTTTTGTAGAATTCCTTGTCTATGAAGCTGATGGCAAAGATGCTAATAAATTCTCTCGTACCTTATGATTTCTACATGATGATAATATACAAAGAATTCAACTGTGACCTTTAAAGCAAACTAAAAATAAACTAGCCCCTCAATTTCCTAATGTAAAGTTGCTAAGTATTTTGGGAAAAATCACAATTACTCGAAATCTAATCTTAACAATAAAATGAACAGTAGGAGAAAAGTGTAAAACTAAATAATCAGTTAAAAAGTTAGAGATATCATACACATCACTGTCACTAGGACTAAGCTTAGGTGAGCTTGAGGTAGATTTAAAATGTTCCAGAACCCAATTAGAAGGAAATGTGAACTTTGGCAAAGCCTAAATCTACACATAATTTTTTAAAATAACCAATCTTTTACAGATTTGATCATGAAATTCATCTAAAATTATGAAGAGTTCTCTCCATTCTGCAGTAAATTTCATTTTTAGTTTTGTGCCTCTTGGTTTATTTTGCAAATTACTGGGGAAGGAAACCCTCATGGAAAATATGGAAAATAATCATGCCATGTATATTGACGGAGTCTTTCCAAGATAAACTTTGGTCAATCAATAGTAAAGTGCGTATCATATGAGCTTTCATTTTGGACATTAACACTTAAAGTTTACATTTTCCCAAGGAACATTTGGACATGACATTCTTCTTCACTGGCTTTAAAACCAAACAGAAATCTCACACTGAGAAAGAGTAGCCCTATCTGTCTGCTGTTAGTATCATCTACCTAACGAGCATCTCTTTCTGTTACATCCATTCCCAAACCATGTGATACTTGAAAGTGTCCATTGAAACTTCTTTGAGGATACATATTTAGGCCCTTAAAGGGTCAAAGGTATATGATGCTAGGATGTATCACCCTACATGCTTCAATAATATCACATCTAAAATATTCCGAAAATTACTCCATAGAGAAGCAATATGCACCGACTTCTCCAGTTACTTGTTAACCAACAAAGACTTCTTGTTAACCATTTCCTGTCCCTCTCTGACTTCTTATGATTCCATCATTCTTGCAATTTTAATACATTTTCTTATAGTTATTTTGATTCTTATAATTCAGACATTTAAAAATAGCCCCAAAATATTTAAAAAGATGCTTACTTCAGCTAGATTTGTCATTATATAAAATTAGAAACCACAAAAATGCCCATCAATAAGAGAACAACTAGGTAAATTAGGGATCATCACATACAGTGATATACTAAGTCTAAATTATAAGGTAACTTTAGATGTATGGACTGAAAAAAGTGTACATGATATATTACATTTAAAAAGAAACTTTAAAATGTGGGTAGCATGTCCTTTCTCTTTTTAAAAGATATGTACTTCATACCTGTGTTTGCATATGCACAGAGAAAAAAATACTAGGGTTAAGGAAGACAAAGGGACTTTCACTTCAGTCTACATAAATTTTAAAAGGCTATGAGTGATTTGTACTTTCTAATATGTTTGTTTTTCTCTACTTTTCAAGTAAAACATCCCACTATTAATTCAGTGGGTGTATGCAAATAACTTTACCAACCACTGTAAAACCAGAAACCTACTGGGGAGTTTAAAATCTCAGCCTCAGGGCGCCTTTGACCTCAAATCAAAAGGAAATGTGTTTCCTGTTCAGTTTCTAGTTCAATATATGGTGCTTTGTGATTTTTTTAAAAATCTACTATAAAAACATTGAATTACCCCTCCATCCCACATCAGTAAATGACGTTCTATTCATTCACGACTGGATTTTTTTTTTTAAACTCTGATTAAAAAAAAAAACTTTATTTCATGTTTTATTCCTTCTCAGTTTCTGTAAGTTTTTAAAGAGTACTTTCTACATTAAAGTAACCGTGGTCAATTGGGATGTTCTTCAACCTCAATGCTATGGCAGTAATGAGGGAGGGCATAGAAAAATTGCTTTTAGATATTTTTGAATATTAATCTATTAGCAAGAAAAGGTGTTCATTACATGTTGCTTTGTGAGGAAAGCTTGCAGATTAATGTCATAACATGAGTGGTTGTGTATTCTCATTCCTTCATTTCAGTCACTCAGTCATGTCCAACTCTTTGCGACCCCATGGATTGCAGCACGCCAGGCTTCCCTGTTTATCACCAACTCCGGGAGCTTGCTCAAGCTCATGTCCATCGGGTCGGTGTTGCCATCCAACCATCTCATCCTCTGTTGTCCCCTTCTCCTCCTGCCTTCAATCGTTCCCAGCTTCAGGGTCTTTTCCAATGAGTCAGTTTCTTGCATCAGGTGGCCAAAGTATTGGAACTTCAGCATCAGTCCTTCCAATGAATATTCAGTACTCTCAGAGATCATCATATACTTTCAAATACTGTATTGCCTCAGTAAAGAAAATATTTCAGAAAATCAGCTCTTCTTACATTCACTGCCAAATCTCTGTTGAGGACTTATTGTGTTCTTAGCATCCAAGTTCTTATTTTGTAGGCTATGTCTTATGCATAGAAGAGGCACAAAAAGAATTTTTTTTATAACCAAGTATTCTAACAATTGGAGTGAAAAATATGGTTACTTTAGTTAGATGTTAACATATTTGTACTGTTACCACCTTGACCTCTTTTTTTTTTTTTTTTTTTTTACCACCTTGACCTTTTTTGACCATATTTTGCAGCTCAGCTTGGGTATCTAACTGTAGAGGAATAAAGTCCTATAGGCAATGTTCATTGGCCCATAGTAAGGACATGATGTGATATTTAATGAACAGAGACAACTAGCAGTGTGTAATTGTTATGTTAGTTGAAATTTAGTTTTTAGGACCAAGACCTGACCACAGGTCACCTCTCCTAACATAAATAAGAATAGTTTATAGTCCATAAGATTTATCTGTGCAGGGAGAAACATCTAAGATTATTCTTACACTTACTGAAATATGTGTCTCAGGCCTACTTCAGAGAAATTTATGGCGATATTAGTTAGAGAAAGACACATCTCCTTGTCAATCACTATATTCTCTTCAGTTAGAAACCAGAATAACTCCTGATAACCAGACTAAATGGAAATGGTAAATACCAGAGTACCTTGTGGCTTCCCAGGTGGCACTGGTGGTAAAGAATCTACCTGCCAGTGTAGAAGATGCAAGAGATGCAGGCTTGATCCCTGGGTCAGAAAGATGCCCTGGAGTAGAAAATGGCAATTCACTCCAGTATTTTGCCTGGAAAATCCCATGGACAGAGGAGACTGGCAGGTTACCGTCCATGGGGTCGCAAAGAGTTGGACACAACTGAAGTGACTGAGCATGCACACAAGCACTTTGCAGTTCATAATAGTGTCTCTTTTTTCCCAATAAAAAGACTAATTGAAGAAACTGAAGTAAGTCTTTGAGAGTAAAACTGATCCTCTCTCTAAGATGTGATCAATTAAGTCTTCAACAAATCATTTCTCGAATATCATGTATATACTGTTTGTCATCGATGCTGTTGATCACGTATTTCTGGCTCTCTCTGTCAGAGCACCAGATAGAACTGTGCATCCCTATGGTCTGTGAAGTTGAACTTAGCCAAGCAACTTGCTTTAGTCAATGAAATCCAAGCCCACTATTCTTTTTTTCAATTTTTAGGAATTACTCTTTTTAAAAATATATATATATTCCAGAGCCTGGTTGAGGTTTGCCACATCCTCAGTAAAACATCCTCTATAGTAAAAGAGAAGAGGACTCTATGGGGCTTTCCTAGGACAGAACCCCCCCCACCCCAACCTCCCATGAATTCAATTTGCCTTTTGTTTGTAGAAAAACTTTAGGAAATCAAGAGATATCTGGAGTAACAGGCAAGTTTGGCCTTGGATTACAAAATGAAGAAGGACAAAACTAACAGAGCTTTGCCAAAAAGAACACATTGGTCCTAGCAAACACCCTCTTCTGATAACACAAGAGATGACTCTACACATGGACATCACCAGATGGTCAATACCAAAATCAGATTGATTATATTCTTTGTAGCTGAAGATGGAGAAGCTCTAAACAGTCAGCAAAAACAAGACATGGAGTTGATGGTGGCTCAGATCACGAACTCCTTGTTGCAAAATTCAGGCTTACATTGAAGGAAGTAGGCAAAACCACTAGACCATTCAGTTCAGTTCAGTTCAGTTCAGTCGCTCAGTCATGTCCAATTCTTTGTGACCCCGTGGACTGTAGCACGCCAGGCTTCCCTGTCCATCACCAACTCCCAGATCTTGCTCAAACTCATATGCATCAAGTTGGTGATGCCATCCAACCATCTCATCCTCTGTCATCCCCTTCTCCTCCTGCCTTCAATCTTTCCCAGCGTCAGGGTCTTTTCCAATGAGTCAGTTCCTCGCATCAGGGTGACCAAAGTATTGGAGCTTCAGCTTCAACAACAGTCCTTCCAATGAATATTCATGACTGATTTCCTTTAGGCCATTTAGGTATGACCTAAGTCAAATCCCTTATGATTATACAGTGGAGGTGAGGAATAGATTCAAGGATTAGATCTGATAGATGGAGTGCCTAAAGAACTATGGACGAAGGGAGGTTTGTAACATTGTACAGGAGGTGGTGAGCAAAATCATCCCAAAGTAAAATAAATGCAACAAGGCAAAATGGTTGTCTGAGGAGGCCTTACAAATAGCTGAGAAAAGAAGAGGTGTGAAAGGCAAAGGAGAAAGGGAGAGATATACCCTACTGAAAGCAGAGTTCCTAGTTTAATCAGGGAAGTGAGAAAATGCAAAAACAAAGGAAAGCAGTCACCCAGGACAGAATAAAAATAGCTTAGTCAATAAACACAGTCAAGGACATTTAGTTCTTCCTCAAGGGGTATAGATAATATTCTAAGTCATGTCTTGTGAACTGTCTTGTAGATAGATACTAAAATCCCCACCAGCTGGAAAGAGTTAATAACTTGATGACCAGAGTCCAGCCATGGTATCAGTTGTCACAGTTCTGAGAACTGGGCCCAAAGAAATAGGAATAAATCAACCCTGGAACTAAATATTAACTGTACTTAAAACAATCATGCACTGAACAAACCACCAATGATTAGTTTCAAGATGACTGTCAGAGCTCACTGTATGTAGTCCCCTCACTTCACCTCTGAAACTCCCGTTTAAAAATTCTTGTCCACGGATTGTTGGTGATCGGGGCGGGGGGGAGTTGATTTTCAAATGGCGAGCAGCCAGACTCCTCTTTGAGTAATAGCAGTAGAGTTAGGTCAGGATGAAGCCTGTGTCATTTTAGGTCTCTGAGTGACCAAGATGAGTGGAACTCTGCTGGCCACAAGATGGATACTGAGTATGAGAAACATACTTCTGTTGGGCTAAAACTTAGGAGGTGATTTTTTAACTCCTGAAGCATAATGTATCCATCCTGACTAGATACAATACCTCTCTCCTTTCAGTTTGAACATCTGCCTCTCCCACCCTTTCATTCTATGTCTAATTTCATTTATAACATCTGCCTGACTCATATCTAAGAAGACAGTATCCTGTGTGAATTTATGAGTTTGAAATGTCACTGGGATATAGCCAACTCTGTTATTCTCTAGGAGAATGGGGATGATAGATTACAAAATATATTTTAAAATTTTTCATGAGGTGGAGCATGGAACCCTGAAGAAAACAGGCACCATATACTGTCATTTATTCTCTTGAAATACAAACAATATCTTTTCCTATCTCTTTCTTTTATGTTCACAAAGATATTCCTGGAAAAATTATAAAATAAAACTCCCATAATTCTTAAAAAGCATACTGCTGGGAAAAATACATAACAAACCAAAAAGAATAAAACCTGGATTTAAAAATTGCCGTTTCTGTCTTTGATATCAGCAAAGTAATCCCCAACTTCCCTCAGGCTTAAGGCCATTAGGGTCTAATGTTGAATAAACTGCCAAAGGATTTTGCTGTCAGCTTAGAGAACATAATAAAGAGAACATCCAGCACAGCCTCAGTCAGATCTATAAGAGTTAAAGTTTTAGAGACTGAAGAGGAAGCTTAGAAAACCTAGATGATCTATTTGTTTCCCTTTCTCTTTCCCTTTCATCAAATGCCTTCCCAACTGCTGAGGAGTAAAATTTAGTTTTGAAATTTCCAGAATTTTCCTTCCTATGTTTCACGTGAGAAAATGTTTATTGTTCATAGTGAAAGTGAAAGTCACTCAGTGGTGTCCGACTCTGAGACCCCATGGGCTATACAGTCCAGGGAATTCTCTAGGTCAGAATATTGGAGTGGGAATAAAGGTTGGGAAGTGCAACCTTTCCCTTCTCCAGGGGATCTTCCCAACCAAGGGATTGAACCTAGATTCTTTACCAACTGAGCTATCAGGGAAGAGCCAATTTTATTCGTTGCAACATTATCTAAAATAGCCAGAATTTGGAAGTAACCTAAATGTCCATCAACAGAGGACTGGATAAAGAAGGTGTGGTACCTATATGAAAGTGAAAGTCATTCAGTCATGTCTGACTCTTTGAAACCCTGTGGACTGTAGCCCTCTAGGCTCCTCTATGAGATTCTCCAGGCAAGAATACTAGAGTGGGTATTTGTTCCCTTCTTCAGGGGATCTTCCCAACCCAGGGATTGAACCCAGGTCTCCCGCATTGCAGTCAGATTCTTTACCAGCAGAACTGTGCCTAAATACATAATGAAATATTTCTCAGCCATAAAGGAATGAAATTAGGTCATTTGTAGAGATTTGGATGGATCTAGAGACTGTCATTTGGAGTGAAGTAAGTCAGAAAGAGAAAAACAAATATCATATATTAACATATACATGTGGAATCTAGAAAATGGTACAGAGGAACCTATCCAGGGCAAGAAAAGAGACCACACATAGAAAATAGATGTGTGGACACGGGTGTGTGTGTGTGTGTGTGTGGTGGGGGTAGCAGGGAAGAGGAGGTGGGATGAATTGGGATAGACATCTACATGCTACCATCTGTATAACAGATAGCTAGTGGAAGCTTCTATATAGCTCAGGGAGCTCAGCTCGGTGCTCTGTGATGATACAGAGGGGTGGGATGAGAGGAGGGAGGGGGGTCAGAAAGGAGGGGATATCTGCATACATGTAGCTGATTCACTTCACTGTACAGCAGAAATTCACACAGCATTGCAAGGCAACTATACCACAGTTAAGAAATATAATTAATTCCAGTACGAAATACTGAAAGTGTTAGTCAGTCGTGTCTGACTCTTTGTGACCTTATGGACTGTAGCCTACCAGGCTCCTCTGTCCATGGGATTTCCCAGGCAAGAATACTGGAGTGGGTTGCCATTCTCTTCTCCAGTGGCTCTTCCCAACCCAGGGATTGAACCCATGTAGTTTCTTTACATCTGAGCCACTAGGGATGAGAAATATATACTTTGATTATAATTATTGCATCCTCAACTAACAAGCCACAGCGTCCTGTTTTTTTTTTTTTTTAATACAAGCAACAATATTTTCCTAAAAAATAAATTTCCTGAAGTTGTGTTCATATTTCCTTGAGTCTCCCCTTCCCTTCTGCTACCATGAATCCTGATCACTGGCAGATGCTGATTTCTAAGCCTGGAAGGTACGTTAGAGTCTGATAATGAATATTTGGAAGCAGTTTTGGCAAGAATGAAAAATTTCCTTAAAATGTTTCTAAACTGTATTTCAAATTGCTTTTGCAAACATGGACAGCCCCAATTGTAACTTTGGATTTTTTAATGTGCAAGTAAATATGTTGTGTGTTCTTTTTTTCAGGCTGATCTAGAAGAGCCAAATCAAAGGATGTAATAGGAAAACATCCAAAATAGGTTAGTTTAAATTATGGATACCAGGAAAAGTTTCTCCCAAATTTTATCCTTAATATAATTCCTTTTTGTTAAGAGCATAAAAATTGATTACTGGTTTAGAAAAATAACTAAACAAAAAGCCCAAAACAAACAAAATGGAGAGGAGACATACCTTTGAAACTCAAGAACCTTTAAGTTCACACTGTTTTTTGGCTACATGAGAAATTAGAATGTAGGGAACTCATTAAGGAATCTTAATTTAGAATCAGAAGGTTCTGAAGAAACATGGAAATTAAATGGCCAACTCATCATTAACAGAGACTGGACTTCAGTTCAGTTCAGTCACTTAGTCATGTACGACTCTTGGCAACCTCATGGACTGCATCACACCAGGCCTTCCTGTCCATCACCACCTCCCAGAGTTTACTCAAAGTCATGTCCATTGAGTCGGTGATGCCATCCAACCATCTCATCCTCTGTTGTCCCCTTCTCCTCCCACCTTCAATCTTTCCCAACATCAGGGTCTTTTCAAATGAGTCAGTTCTTCGCATCAGGTGGCCAAAGTATTGGAGTTTCAGCTTCAATATCAGTCCTTCCAATGAATATTCAGGACTGAATTCCTTTAGGATGGACTACTTGGATCTCCTTGCAGTCCAAGGGACTCTCAAGAGTCTTCTCCAACACCACAGTTCAAAAGCGTCAGTTCTTAGGCACTCAGCTTTCCTTATAGTCCAACTCTCACATCCATATATGACTACTGAAAAAACCATAACCTTGACTAGACTGACCTTTGTTGGCAAAGTAATGTCTCTGCTTTTTAATATGCTATCTAGGTTGGTCATAACTTTTCTTCCAAGGAGTAAGCATCTTTTATTTTCATGGTTGCAGTCACCATTGGCAGTGATTTTGGAGCCTAAGAAAATAAAGTCTGTCACTCTGTCCCTGTTTCCACTGTTTCCCCATCTATTTGCCATGAAGTGATAGGACCAGATGCCATGATTTTAGTTTTCTGAATGTTGAGCTTTAAGTCAACTTTTTCACTCTCCTTTTTCTCTTTCATCAAGAGGCTCTTTAGTTCTTTGCTTTCTGCCATGAGGGTGGTGTCATCTGCATATCTGAGTTATTGATATTTCTCTCAACAATCTTGATTCCAGCTTGAGCTTCATCCAGCCCAGCGTTTCTCATGATGTACTCTGCATATAAGTTAAATAAGCAGGGTGACAATATACAGCCTGGACATAACTCCTTTCCCTATTTGGAGCCAGTCTGTTGTTTCATGTCCAGTTCTAACTGTTGCTTCCTGCATACAGATTTCTCAAGAGGCAGGTCAGGTGGTCTGGTATTCCCATTTCTTTAATTGCTCAATAACTTTATCCAAGATGTACATTTCTAACTACATGATAATAATATGATTGTGACAGTAACTTCAACAAAAAGTTCATATTCCAACAAAAGCTTTCTTTGAAAATGATCATCAAAAGGAAAATGATTTATATAAAGGCACTCATCACTTTCCTCAATAGTCTCTAGAGAAATAAAAATGTTACAAATGGAGTCTTGCATCCGTTTGAAGCATGATTATGGAAATACTAAAGCTGGTAACATTAAAAACCCCACAGGATCTTAGCCTCCCACCTCAGCTTGCATACATTCCCACTGAAGCAATACCTAGCTTCTTCCAAGGATCTGAATCTGTGGCAAAGTCCTGAATTTTGCTCTGAATAGTGCTGCTAATTTAGAACATAGCTCTCAGTGGTGGACGTTCCCTCCTATGAAGCTTTAGCCATAGACTTTGAACTGAAGTTCCCTGGCTTTAATCCATTCCTATCATTTCCATCAGGTTGTATCTCAAAACTGAAACATTTTCATAAGAAAGCTATTTCATTCTTTTTATGGATTCTGTGCTGGCAAAAGCTTTCCTGGTGTTAGATACTTTTTTCTCAACCAAAGAAGGCTATATTATACATTAAACATAGAATAACATATGGTGCCTTCTCTCAAAAGCTCTTTTAATCTCTACTAACACTGAGTTGAACTGAATTTCAATAGACCATGGCTAGTTAAAACCAAATAAAAGACAGTGAGAGGATCTTTTGATGATAGGTTTGACATATCAATTGCCTGATATTTGAAAATGGATATGGTTTGTTTTGCTGAATTAAGACAACTAAGTAAAGCAACATGTCAAGAAATTAATAATAAAAGATCTTAAAATAAGTTGTATTCCTTATTATTCAAAATCTCCCCCCTTCTCCTATCATCCCCCATCTCTCCTTCCCTTTTTCGCATCTGCTTTGATAGCTCTTCTGTTGGGATGAGTCAAAAAGTGAATGTGAAACTAAGGAGAAAAAGCTTATTTCTCTCTTTGCTTAATTTTTATTAAGATTTAAAAAAATTTTTATATTTATCTTATTTCATTTCTAAGATGAATTTATGTTCCCTTACCCTTTCTAGTCTTTGTTCAAGATTCTTCAGCAACTGATATACAGGTAATTTGCAAAGAACACTTTCATACAGTTTTTGACAGATACAAATAATTCTTGGTCCAGGATACTAAGAAGAAAAAGAAAACTCATCAATCTCGTAAGTTGTTGGATTTACTATGTGAATTTACCAAGAGACCAAGGTAAAGACAGTGTTCCTTAGATTTAGTTTATGTGAAAATAATCCATGGAGGCTCACTTGCCATCTGTTAGGAAACAGTGACAACTGTCGACTTTGAAATAATTTTTATAGGCAGCAATAAATCACTCACCCTTTTCTATAAACACTAAATCCCTAATAGGCTTAATGTTTGTTTATTCTTAACAAATAAGATAACTATTTGTTATGATAACTATGTTATGTTATGTTAGTGGAGACTAGCCCTCCACATAATTTTAATTTAATATTTTTAAAAATTATAATTTATGCACCATAAAAGTCCATGTATAATAGCTGATGAGTTTTATTAAATTTATATAAATGTGCAATCACCATCATAACACAGTTTTAGGACATTTCTACCACTCCACAGAGTTCCTCATGCCTATCTGTAGTCCTACTCCCACTATCAGTCCCAGTCAACTGCTGACCTGCTCCATCTTTATGAATTTCCCTTTTATAGAAATTTCATGCCACATCAATAGAATATGGTTTCTTTTCTGTCTGGCTTTTTTCACTCAGCAGAAGGCTTTTGAGGTTCACACACATTATTCCAGGTATCAGTAGAGCATTCCTCTTTATTAGTGAATAGTATTTCATTATATGCATACACCACATTTTATGCATTCATGAACTAGTGGATAGGCATCAAGCTTGGTTTCAGGTCTCAGCTGTTCTAAATAAATGATGTTAGGAATATCCAGACACAAGCCTTTGTATTGACCTGTGTTCTCATTCTTCTCAAATAAGCAACTAGAAGAGTTGCTAGGGTATATGGTAATAACATACTTAACTTTTATGAAACTGTCAGTACTTTCTAAGGTGGTTATACCATTTTGCATTCCTATCCAAGGAAATATGAAGCTTTTAATTTCTCCATATTCTCACCAACACCTGAGATACAGTCATTTCAGTGAAAGTAAAGTGGTATCTGACTGTAGTTTTAATTTGCATTTCTCTAGTGACTAGCGATATTAAGCATTTTCACAGTTGGTAATTAGCCTTTCACATATTTGGTGAAACGATTATTAAAATATTTTGACCATTTTAAATTGCTTTTCTTCTTATCATTGAGTTGTAAGTTCCTTTACATGCTGGATACACGTTCCTTATCAGTATGTGATTTACACATATTTTACCCAAGTGTTTGTCTTGAATTTTCCTTTTCTTAATTAAGTCTTTTGAAGGGAAAAATTTTTAGTTTAGATGTTCCAGCTGTATGCCATAATGATTCAAAATTTCATATTGTGAAATGATCACCACAGTGATCTAGTTAACATCTGTCACCATACATAGCTACCCTAGGTACTTTCAATTAGAATTTTCTCAAATCATTGGGAGTAGAACAGGCAGAGAAACATGGCAAATTGATTATTGGTGCATAGTTGGAGTTTTCAAATTACTACTTACCACTGTTCATAGCAGTTTTATTTTTCTTTCTTGGGATGCCATTTTTTCTTTTTTTCTTTCTCAGCTATCTGCCTTGTCTAATCTCAATTTTCTTTTTTTTTTTTTTAAGTTTTATTTTTTAAAATATATTTATTTATTTTAATTAGAGGCTAATTACTTTACAATATTGTAGTGCTTTTTGCCATACATTGACATGAATCAGCCATGGGTGTACATGTGCTCCCCATCCTGAACCCCCCCTCCCACCTCCCTTCTCATTCCATCCCTCAGGGTCATCCCAGCCCTGAGCACCCTGTCTCATGCATTGAACCTGAACTGGCAATCTATTTCACATATGATAATACACATGTTTCAATGCTATTCTCACAAATCATCCCACCCTCACCTTTTCCCACAGAGTCCAAAAGTCTGTTTTTTACATCTGTGTCTCTTTTGCTGTCTCGTGTATAAGATCATCGCTACCATCTTTCTAAATTCCGTATATATGCATTAATATACTGTATTGGTGTTTTTCTTTCTGATTTACTTCACTCTGTACAACAGGCTCCAGTTTTATCCACCTCATTAGAACTGATTCAAATGCATTCTTTTTAATGGCTGAGTAATATTCCATTGTGTATATGTACCACAACTTTCTTATCCACTCATCTGCCAATGGACATCTAGATTGTTTCCATGTCCTAGCTATTGTAAACAGTGCTGCGATGAACATTGGGGTACATGTGTCTCTTTCAATTCTGGTTTCCTCGGTGTGTATGCTGAGCAGAGTGTTTAATCCCAATTTTCCATCACTGGAAGATACAACAATAGGTCAGGAAAGAGTAACCCGGAAGACCACTTTGGGGAGATAAAAAAGTACTTGTGACTAAGAAAAGACAAGAAGTTTGGAAACTGAGAGTCCTGACTAGCTTGGCCCCCACCATGCTAGAGACCACCGCCTCAGAGTCCTAGCCCTTATGAACAATTTCTCATCAACAAGGATTACTTTTATATGATCTATTTGTGTATTCTAATAATGCCAACATAGGACCCATGGCTTTTCTCTCAAAAGGAACAGGAATAAGATTTTGGTTATCAATTTACCATTTCATCCCATCTTCTTCACTATATTCTTACAGCAATCTTCAAATATACATCATTTTCATTTTGTTTCACCTGTAGCAACTTTAAACATAACATCCCTGGAGGCTATTTTTGTTCAAATTTTCAAATAATTTTTCCAAATAATCTTAGTTCCTTTACATTTAAATTATTTAATTCTTAATTTTAAGATACAGTTTAAGGTTTCCCTTCTGGCAATTTAAAATTTCTACATGAAAATATTTACTTACTTCATACTGTTATGATTTCTGGTTTTATATTAACGTAATCATTTTGAAGATTTAAACATGCCACTGGATTTTATTTACTGTTATGATTTGCATTTTTTAACGCAGTCTAAGCTAAACATTTTTCACATAGTCTAAGGTAAGCACAGAATTCACTTATATTAAAGTGGTGTCGGGAAACTGGCAATGTCTAGCCAAACTGAGTGTTCTCAGAGTGAAGCAGTAGTTAAAGAAAGCAAATGAAAGCTGGGGGGTGGGAATGAGTGTGAAACTGAACAGACATTCTTCTAACTGATCAAATGCCAACAGCATTTACAGCATCTCCAGTAGGGAAAAACCAACAACAACAACAAATCTTAAATTCCTGTTGACCTTTTTCATTTTTATCCCAAGCCAGATGGAACAATGGAATTGGGGGTCATAAATAAATTTCCGGAGAATGAAGATACATGAAGACTGAGTTCAGGATATTCTGAAGTCAATAGGTCAGAGCCCAATAATAAACACAGAGGAGATATTGGCCAGAGCTGGAGTGTCTGAAAAATTGGCTACATGCACCCTTGTTTGAAAGCATGAGAAAATGGTCAAGCCTTGCCCATGGTAATGGAGCTAGGATGAGGCAACATCTAAACAGCATCTTTCAGATGTCTTGTTTTGATGCAATAACTTCCAGGACATTCTGTAGTACAGCACTAATGTTACTGGAATCTCTACTAATATGTCTTTTCCCTTCAAAGTTCACAGCTCCAAACCATATCTGGATTATATTTCAGTCAGAGCAATGGGCAGAGGGGAACCCAAGCCACATTGAGAGTAAGAATGACTGTTTCTGGGTGGCCTTGGAAATCAAAGGGGGACTCAATTTTGAACAAAACTCTTTAGGGTCATTTGGGGAAAGCCATTCATTAAGCATTGGACACATTAACCAGCACAAAGGACATGATTATATTTGTTTTATCCACTACTGTGTGCTCTGTGCCTGGTGTAGAGCCTGTCCTATAGAAAGTATGCAATAAATGCTTTTAAATGAAAGATTGAGCAGAATAACTGGATTCCTTCTCTGTTCAAGATAACCTTCCCCATTTATGCAACACTTAGTTCACCAAATGCATAAAGATTGAAAACTCTGTGATGCGTTGGTGATAATGAGATGACAATGCCAGCATAGGGTGACCAGTGGAGAGGAGGTATCCTAATTTCCAAACTAAACTTTCTCAAAACTTTCTGATAGGATGGACAAATGTCCAAGAGGCAAGAACCAATTCCATATGTAGCCATATGGACATACAGAACAACCGAGCCTCTTCTTCTTATCAGGAACACAGTCTGGCCAGAAGTTAAGGAGTGTCCAGGCAGAAAAATGTTTGATACAGATACAGTCTCACAGACATCCTGAGATTTACCCCAGATAGCTGGGAACCAGACGAACTTTCTCAACTTTCTTATAATTACTACACTTTTTTCTTTGGCAGATCTTAGAATAATGTCACAATTGAGCAAAAGCAGCCCAGTGAGAATGCTGGCTTATGTTTCCAACACTTCAGTCCTAATACTTACAAAGAACAAAGTCTGTACTCCAGGAAAGGGTGACTGTTATTAAGCTACATTGATATATAGTGTAGACTAAGTAGAAACAGAAATATTTAATGGTATTTTTATATTCCAAATCTACTTGGGACTGCAGATAATCTTCTTCAAGTTAGCTGTCAAATTACATTTTATATATATTTTTATAAGAATGACCATTAAGAGATAATTGGGATCTTGCCTAGAGTCCATGGCTGAGAAAAACAGGTTTGCATATTATTTCTAGAAATAATAGAAAATATTTAGAAATGCCCAGACTAAAAGGATGACCACATAATCAATTATTTTAGTATAATATGCAATAGCTTAATTGGAAAAAAGTATTAATAACTACTAACAAAGTTGTTTGTTAAACATCAAAGCTTTTATTTCTAATACATTAGTTCAAGCTTGATTTGAAGTTAGACTAAATCTCTATAGTGAAATATGTACTGGTTGTATCAGCCTTGTAAGTGAAGCAAAAATTATTCACTGACCCATCAGTAGACACATACTGCATTTATTTCTTCTGCTCAGTGGTGACATTACTCGGCTGAGACATAGCTGTCTCCTGACATGTTCAGTCCCTCAGTCATGTCTGACTCTTTGTGACCCCACAGACTGTGGCCCGCCAGGCTGTTCTGTCCATGAGATTTCCCAAGTAAGAATGCTGGAGTAGATTGCCATTTCCTCCTCCAGGGGATCTTCCCAACCCAGGGATCAAACCTGTGTGTCCTGCGACTCCTGCATTACAGGCAGATTCTGCCAAAAAATGTGCCTGAGTTATGGGTCAGTTTGAGACCACAGAACAGAATGAATCAAATGCAAAGGTTTGTGAGTGATCAAACATGGAATTTGCTATCCAGTGTTCGAATTGACTGATCTCAAGAAACCTATGAAAGGGGCCCCTGTGAGTGTTTGACAATAGAGTGTTTTACTTCATTCTAGAAAGTATAGGCTTTGGATACTTTCATTTTCTCTAAATAAAGTAGAAAAGGCATGAATAACATAGTTCATCAGCATTTACAGAGTTCTTATGAAATGCCTCAACCTGGATTTTAAAGAACTAGAATTTTGACGTTTCCTTTTTAGTTATAGAGCAGTTGAAGCCTCATACTTTAAAATCCTTAAGAGTTCATATTGAAGAAGATATATGAGCAAAATCATTTAGTAGGTCATCTTAACCTTTGGTGATTTGTATTTCCTGGAAACATGATTCTCTCTTCAATAAATCAGTAGAGAATGCCATTATCTTCCCCCCCCAAAATGGCAGCCTGGATTATTCCATTGTATCCTTGATGCACAGAGCCATTATTTAGAACATCATCCAAAAAAAGATTAGGAGAGTTGGATATCTTTATTAAAAAAAACAAAAACCTCAGAGATGTAGTTATGTACAAAAGAAAAGAGGAAAAATTTTTATCAAGAACTCTGAATGAGTATATATTTCTATTTAAGAAAAAATTACCATGTTGTAGCCAAGTTTCATCAGTAGTTGCCGTTAGCCAACTTTACTTGGAAATAAACATTCATAGAATGGAAACCCAAGTCCAAGAGCTCATATCTACTCGGATATTGGAAGGTAAAATAAAAATGAGCAGATTGCTGAATGTGCCAAGTTTCCACGGGAATAAGGCTTACTCCTTGCAAGCTTACTTTTTGAAAAAGAAGAAACTCACCAAATCATGTCATTAGGAATTTAATTTACACACTGCAACATTCACCACCACCAGCTATTTTTCTTGTTTCATTTGTTTTTCCATTCTGCAAAACCCAATCCAGATCCTTTTGCATGCACCATGTTTTCAAAGAAAAACAAATACTGTAAGTAAAACAGACATATCTGCCACTAACAGTTAAGATTTATAATGTTTGTCGACGGACTACAAACTGAAATTCCATCATGTTTTCCCTCTTTGCATTCTAAAAAAGAAAACATTTAACACCTTTTACAATCATTACAGTAATTGAAAACACACTACACATAGATTTCCGTTTGTACTCGTTAGTGCTCATCATACACGCATGTTTTCCCATTGTATTCATAGGCCATACATAGCTTTTGCTTTATAATACTTCACAAACTTGCAGAAAGAAATACAGTTTGATATTGACAGATCTGTTTTAATGTTTAAAGTTGTGCTGAAGAACATGAGAAAGGTTTACAGATTAGAACTGAGGGGCATTGTACAATGCTGTTCTGAAACCATCTAAAGGATCCCCTACAAATGACCTCTAACAAGGCAGCAAAAACCAAGGCAGACATTCCTAGGCTGTGTATAGATCACGTAGCTCTCTGTCTGGAAGGCTTTGTAAAGAAAACACATTAACCTTAGTGACAGTGAAATAAGTAGTTTGGTTTCCTAAATGGTGATTTCCCATTAGGCGGTTAAACTTGCATGATACCTCCCTTCACGGAAGAGTATTATTAAGACCTGAAGCTCTTATTAAATTATACAACTATTACTTAGACTAAAAAATGACAACTTATCCTACATCTACAAATGTGTTCATTTCTTTTCCTACTGTTGAACCTATCACTTGACTGGTGACTAGTATAGAATAAGTTTTATTACAAAATACCACGGTACTGCCTTATCTCTTATTCATATCTATTTTTCTCAATGTGGTCTATGCTCATGAAGGAAAATTTTGTCTAATTGTCTTGATTAATGGGGGAAATAGGCAAGCGAAATGGCTGTAACTATGGGTGTTGTTCTATTAGAGTTGGTAAGAAAAAATTTCTTTAATAAGTGAATAGATGCAAATATGATATGATTTCTTTTTTAAACCAAAGGCAAGTATTGTGCAAGAAAGAGTTTGGATTCAAAGACTTGGGAATGGTGTTGGTGTCCTGTTACCAGGAGGGAAGTGGTTGTTGATGAGTCAGCTATTTATCCCCATTAGAGCAGTATCTATAATGTACAAATTAAGTGTGTTTATAATATCTATCTTTGAAGCAATTACAAGTGACTTCAGCATTTCATGAGTGTCTACTTTCAGAAGATAAAATATCAGAAGCATTTTTATATAGCAGAATATTTTGGAATTAAGCAATTGTATGTAAACCTCAGATTTCAATAAAAATAAAGATCTCAACTTTGAAATATCCCTTTTTTCCCCTTTGAGACAGAAGTAACTATAGAAGTACTTTACCTGTTTGCCCATCAGCTGAGTAATTTCGTAACATGGGTCTATTTCAAAAATTCTTCTATGAGTTAAAAGATTAGCTAAAAGTTTCTTTGGATAGTTTCCAGTTACTTGAAATATAATAACCAGTTTTTAGTACAACTTTGAAATAGTCCTTTTATGAAAACTTCTAGGTGCAAGCATGCGTGTCTTTTAGCTTGTTTCTTGGGTCTTGGGTCTTATTTCTTGGATCTTAAAAATATAACTGTCATTAAAGAACTACTTTAAAAATCCTTGTGATTATAATAGTAGTGATTTTTTGTAGTTTAGTGGTCATCTATATTTCTTTTCAAGTATATATTTTCAAGCTCTTAAGTAATGAGATGCCTGGATTGAATCAAATGAAGTCAGATTTTACCCTTTTTCTCACAAGACTATTTTGTTTACTAGTTTTCTTCTTAAGTAATGGAAAATACATTCCATTATCAGTTTTCTGACATTCAACAAGCATCTATCAGGTTGTTACTCAGTTCCAGATAGTGTGATCATTGTCCAAGACACAGAGCATATTGATTTCAAATGAGCACTTTTTGAGCATAAGATACATAGAGGCTACCAAAGCTATTAAGTCTTCCAAATTTGATTTCTGAGTTCCTTATAGAACATGTAACTTACATATTTTCTAATTGGGGAAAAGAAAATGTAGATTAAGTTCATAAAATTGATCCAGTAGGCACAAGCACCATGTGACTATTAACTTTTTTTGGCAGATCTGTGCTTCTTTAATTTCTGAACTTTGCTCATTACAATCTGACACAGATATGAAGGGTCAGACTTAGCCCTGATTAGAACAGTGCCCCTTAGTCTGGATTCAAGGTACTTGTAACATGGGGAACAGGAAGTCCATAGAGAGGATTAAGAAAGTTCACGAACTTGAATACAGGCAACAGTTGTTGTTGTTGTTCAGTCACTCAGTCTCTTTGCAGCCCCATGGACTATAGCATGCCAGGCTTCCCTGTCCTTCACAATCTCCTGGAGCTTGCTCAAATTTATGTCCATTGAGTCAGTGATGCCATCCAACCATCTCATTCTCTGTTGTGCCCTTCTCCTCCTGCCTTCAATCTTTCCCCAGCATCAGGGTCTTTTCTAATGCACTGGCTCTTTGCATTAGGTGGCCAAAGTATTGGAGCTTCAGTAGGCAACAAACCACCATACTATTAACAAAGGTTTGTTATTATTGTCTTTGTTGTTATTAACACAGTGTTGCAGATCTTTTGAAATATATGCAAGAATTATTTGACTTATCTTATTTAACATGTTAATAAAAAGCCCATAGATTACCATATCACAAATTTCCTAATGTTTTGATAGACTTGTGCTCAGTCGCTCAGTTGTGTCCAACTTTTTGCGGCCCCATGGACTGTGTAGCCCGCCAGGCTCCTCTATCATTGGGATTTCCCAGGCAAGAATATTGGAGTGGGTTGCCATTCCCTTTTCCAATGGATCTTTCCCACCCATGGATTGAAACCATGTCTCTTGAGTCTCCTGTATTGCCAGGCAGATTCTTTACCACTAGCATCACCTACGAAGCCCAATACTTTGATAACTACATTTCAATGCAAATTTTTTTTTGGTAGTCCTAGGTATTTTATTTTGGGCATTTAGCAACTTATTCTGGCAGATGGTTTTCACCAGCCTGCCAAAGGGGTCCATGGCATAAAAGGTAGAAAACCTCCTAGTTAGAGGATCATTTAAAAGAAAAACATGGGGGACAGACTCACGAAGATTTCTTTTTGCTATTGACGGCCCATTCTATTTAACAAATGTTTAATGAACAAAGCACAACTCTCATCATTGTGGGAATATTATTCTCAAAGAGTGCTATGACCACTCTCCATGATAAGACATCTAAAGAATATGAACAAATTATTGATTCATTGTGCTAGTCACACTAGGATATATCCAGGGTGTGTGTCAAGATCCAAGATCACATATCAGTTCAGAGGAACTTATACACTGCTAAAAATCTTCATAGGAAACAGATGCCCCAAGATCCTGTTATATTGATAGCAAGTTGGTCCTGCTGTGTGATTGTCTCAGGAGCTCCAGTCCTTTCTATGGTTCCCAAAGCTCTAGCCTGCCATAGTTTGTCTTTTGCCCTGGGTACTTTTGGTGTTCCATTCTCTTGAAAAAAACTATTCCTGGGGCTTCCCAGGTAGTCCAGTGTTTAAGACTCTGTACTTCCACTGCAGTGGGTGTGAGTTTGATCCCAGCTTGGGGAAGTTCCACACGAGGTACAATCAAAGAAAGAAATTTAAAAAAAAAACAAAAACACTTTTCCCCCAAAATAACAACAGGTAAAACAAGAACTGCACTGGAGTGTATGAAATATCACAAGAGATACTTGGACACTGTAACTCCATTTCTGAAGGTAGATTTACCACAACCACAAATTATAAAATTTAAGGTCTTTAAATAAATATTAAGTGACTTTCTTTGCTTCAGAGTGCTCACTGAATAAGTGTTCTAATGGTAATCCAGGAAGACAAAGATTTTATATTTAGTTATATTATAGAAACATTATATACATACCAAGTATAAATGTACAGTATGTAATTATAAATATACTTCCTCCATATGAAGAAATGAACTTCATTTGCTTATGAACCATGGACAGATTTGCTGTTTTATATTTAGTGTTTACCATTTCAACTACTATCCCAGGTGGCTCAACAGTAAAACATCTGCCTGCAAGCAGAAGACCAGGTTTTGATCCCTGGGTTGGAAAGATCCCCTGAAAGAAGCGAATAGCTAGCCACTCCAGTATTCTTGCCTGGAGAATTCCATGGACAGAATAGCCTGGTGAACTACAGTCTGTGAGGTCGCAAATCACTTTCACTTCATGTCAACTTCTCTGCAAAGCACAGATAAATGAACTCACTGAGTCTATATAACAGTCCTATGAGGTAACATTGCACCTGTTATACAGAAATAGGAACTATGAATCAGAGAAAGAGAGTAACTCACCCAAGGTCACACTTAAATGACACGACAGAGATTCCAACTCAGGAAGTGTATTAGTCTTACATTGCTATGTAACAAATCAACACAAGCTTATGTGTTTAAATAAGATCCTTTTACCAGATCCTGTAAGTCAGAGGTCTGGGCGTGGTGTAGTCAAGTTCTCTGCTCAGGACCTCACAGAGTAAGATCAGGGTGTTGGCTGGACTGTATTCTATCCTGTAACTCTGGGGAAGGACATGCTTCCAAGATCACTGGCTGTTGGTAGAATCCATTTCATTGTGATTGGAGGACTGAAGTACCCATTGTCTTGCTAGCTGTCAGCCTGGTACCACGATCAGCTTCTAGGGGCCACTCTCATATCTTTGCCATGTGCTACCTCCCACCTCAGCAACAGAGAAATCCACCTAAAAGGTCAACAAGCGACATTTAAGAGGTCTACAAGTGCCACTGGGGTTTCTGAAGGAAAAAATGCTTCTCACATTTCAAAATCCAGGTTTTCTAAGATGAAACCAAGAGATAACATGATGACAAGAATATTGAAGAAAATACAAGTGTAAAAGTCCTGAAAATTTCAAATTCCACAAGTATCATGAGTCAAAATTATTTACAAATGACACAAACACTTCTGTCATATGCAACAACCATTCATTATTTCCTTTCCCAAGAGATCAGACTCATGCTACATCTGTGGGCACAAAGTATTCTATATTTCACTTTCTTGAGTAGATAAACAATCAGTTTTGACAGCACTTTTTTTAACTAGCCAGGGAACATTTATGACTTAGAGGTAAATATACCAAAGGTCTGGGAAGCCCCTTTTTTTGTCATAAAGTGAGAGGGTGAATTAAATACCTCTTAGTTGCCCCCAAACTTCTAGTAGAGTCAGATTAATTGAATTCCTAGCCTAGGAAGATCTAAACAATTACAGCCTTCACTCAGCTCTCAGAACACTTCAACAGACTCATAGCACTCACAAGGCACCTGTGAAGGTCCTTACAATTACATGTATGGTTTAAAATATGTTTTAGATTATACTATGTTTCTTGCATATTATTCCAGAGACATACGATCTCATTAATAGCAAGAACTATATTTGAGAATTCTTTTGTAATCTGCATCAGCATCTAACTCAATGCTAAAAATACACTCAGAGCTCATTAAACCATTGACTGATTGATTAAAAGTTACAAACTCCCAGGTTAGAAAAGCAACCATCCTGCTTACTTTGTGAGCCAGGACTCCCAGACCCTCTGAGCTTACATTGGAGTTCCTGTTCTCTAGTAAGGGCTGCCTATCAAAGCTTCCAAATGCACATAGGAACCCCATTATTCCCTGCAAGGTTTTCCATTGCCTAATTAATTCAACCCTACTCTTTCAAGATCTCCCAGTGAGTAGCACTATTGAATCAGAATGACTTAAGAGGCTGGTTCTCACAGCAAGGAGTTTTATGAACTGAGTGTGAACTAGAAGCAGTGATAAAATATTACCTGTCCCTATTGCTCTATTTGTGCTAAAGCTGTTATTTTGAAATTGGCTATTCCTGTCTAAATACCATTCACATAGAACTAGGTTTTAAATCAGACAGATTTTCCAAGAATCCAGACATGTTAGAAGGAAGAAGTGCAGTGAAATGATGAAGCAGAAACTAGTACTAAAATATTCACTGTGCTCCCCACACACTAAGGTTTAAAGGCTGAGTCTGTTCAAAATGTTCAGTTCTTATGGAGCTTGGTATAAGTTGAATTCCTGGGAGGCCAGTTGATGTTTTCTCATGTAATAAAGATGCAAACAAGACTTCTTTTAGCTCATGGTCTATGTCTGGACCATCTCCAGATTCCCAGAATCTGACTCTCCTTGGCCAATGATGAGTGTTGTATACATATCAATCCAGTCCTCTGGAGAAGTTTCAAAAGACTTCCCCTCTGAGATGATATTAATATCTTGCTTCTTTTAGCCTCCCCTTTATGACATGTTGGCCATTTATCTTCTTTGTCTCCAACATAAAGATAATAAGTACTTTGAAAATCACCTGTCGTTCCCAGTGGCTTTATTATGTCTCTCATGGTTAACATAAAAAATAGTAAGCCCAGGACTACAATCCTTTACAAATCTGGAATCGCCTGAAGTCCTTGAGGAGTAGGCAATCAGGCTCTTATGTAGAAAGTAAATCAGTGAACAAAGGTAGAATAAATAACCTCAACTTGCGTAGGTGTGAGAACAAGACCTGTGAAATATAGTTACACATAAAGACACTTGACAGGTAAAGAAAGACCTCCGTCTTACATCTGGAAGTTGAGTCGCATTTTCCAAAGCTCAAAACCAAATCCACTTCAATCTTACTTCCTGTTGAATGAAGTCTTTCATTTGAAGCCCCACTCAATCACTGAATTTTCTGCTTATGATTTTTTTCCCCTCTTGCCCCACCTCTAGGTCATTTCTAAAACTAAATCTATTACAGTATAATTTACATGCAATAAATGACATCCATTTAAAATGAATAGTCCAAAGAGCTTTGACAAATCCATACATCACAACCAAAATACAAAGTATTTATATCCAGCCCCAGAAGCTTTCCCACGTCCCTTTGTTATCCATTCCTTTGGCCGACTCGGGCCCTGGGCAACCACTGATTTGCTCTTTGTCATTTTAGATTGCATTTTCAGTATTTCTTATTAATGGGATCATTCAATATGTAATTTTTGTTCTTGACTTCCTTCATGTAAAGATGTTAGATTCGTCTAATGTTTTGCATGGGCTTCCCAAGTGGCACTAGTGGTAAAGAACCTGCCTGCCAATGCAGGAGACATAAGAGATGCAGGTTCAATCCCTGGGTTGGGAATATCCCCTGGAGGAGGGCATGACAACCCACTCCAGTATTCTTGCTTGGAGAATCCTATGGACAGAGGAGCCTGGTGGGTGACAGTCCATGGGATTGCACAGAGTCAGACATGACTGAAGCAACTTAGCACACACGCATGCAATGTTTTGCGTATGTCCACACTTTGCTCGTTTTTATGGTTAAGTAGCAGTTTGTTGTATGAATATACCACATTTTATTTATCCATTTACTTGTTGTTTTAATATTTAGTTATTTGGCTGTACTGAGTATTAGTTATAGCACTTGGGATCTTCATTTCATTATATCACACAGGATCTTTTTTTTTTTTTTAATTTTTTTTTTTTTTTTTTTTTGGTCATACATTGATATTAAGGCATGTGGGATCTAGTTCCCTGAGCAGGGATCAAATCTAGGCCCCCTGTGTTGGGAGTGTGGAGTCTTAGCCAGTGAACCAGGGAAGTCCCTCCATTCAGTTGTTGGTAGACTTTTGAGTTATTTTTAGTTTTTGACTATTTGAAATCAAGATTTGTGTAGGCATTTATTTTTTCTGGTTAAATACATGGAAGTAGGATTGCTGGTTCATGGGATGGGTGGATGGTTTTCTATTTGAAAATCTGCCAAAGAGATTTTCCAAAATTTTACATTCCCATTATCAATGCATGACTTTTCATGTGGTTATAAAGTACATTTCCCCAGTGACAATGTGTTATTCAGCATCTTTTCATGTTTTCATGTGGTTATTTGCCATTAGCACATCTTTTGAGAAGTACTGAAACCTTTTACTAATGTTTTCATTGGGTTGTTAGTCTTATGACTGAATTGTAGTCTTATGACTGTTCTCCATATATTTCAGCTGTCAGGATTTTATCAGAAATATGTATTGTTATCAATATTTTGTTTTATGATTCATGCCTTTTTTACTGCTTCTTGAGCATTCATGCTACCTATGCATTCTTGGCTCTCTCTAAGGGCACAAGGATTTTCTCTTGTGTGTGTCTATTTTTTCCTAAGTCTTGTTAGAAGTAAACTCCTTTCAAGAGTGGTCTAGTTTTGGTCATCGAATATCTCACTTATTCAACTTATGGATTCTGATATTTGTATCTGATAATTCTGGGAGAGCCTCAGAATTCCTAAGGGAAATAAATGGTCCACAGAGGAATGTTGAACAGAAAGTTAGACTTTTGGTGTAAAGCTATTTATTTATTTATTTTTTGGTGACTCTAGAAGCAGCTAAATTTCATCCATAGGATTTAAACCCAGAGGCGCCTTAGAAATCTTCTAGTCTGATTGCCTCATTCTGCAATGCAAGAAATTTCTAAAATGTTAAGTAACTTTTCCACGATCACCCAATTAGTCCTTTGTCTTTTTCCTACACAGTTTATCTTGTTTATTATCAGTGAATTATCAGCTTATTCAGTGAATTATTATTTATGTTTATTATCAGTGAAGGATAACCTGATCTTTCACATGCAACTCTAAACTAACAGTCATTTCAACTAGTCTTGATAAAAATAGCTGAGAATATGCCTTATTTTTAAATTTTAGTTTATAATATGCCTCATAAAGCCTATCTGAAACTTTCTAATTTGAATCAAGAATTTGTCCCCCACCCCCAACCTCAGGTGGCATCTGTCTAAATAATAGAATGTCAGAAAAAACTCCACTTACCTAAATATTGGCTACGCACCTGCTGTATTAGTTCTCTATTGCCTTAGCATTAGTCGCTCAGTGGGGTCTGACTCTTTGCTACCCATGTGCTATAGCCTGCCAGGCTCCTCTGTCCATGGTATTCTCCAGGCAAGAAGGTGGGAGGGGGGATCGGGATGGGGAATACGTGTAAATCTATGGCTGATTCATATCAATGTATGACAAAACCCACTGAAAAAATAAATAAATAAATAAAGGGGAGAAAAAAAAAAAGAATAATGGATTGGGTTGCCATTCCCTAGTTATCTATTGCTGTATAGCAAATTACCCTGAAGCTTAGTGGTCACTTATTTATTATCCCACAGTTTCTTAAGATAGGAATCCAGGCTTAGCTAAGTCTTCCGCTATAGGATCCTTCACAAGGCTGCAGTCAAGGTCCTGGATGGGTCTGTACTCAAGGCTTGACTGGGGAAGGATCAGCATCCAATTTCACTCTAATGAAGTGTTGATTGGATTCAGTTCCTTGTAGGATGCTGGACTGAGGGGTTTAGTTCCTCACTGACCATTGGCCAGAGGCAACCCTCTTTCTTTGCCAACTGGTCCCTTCCATCAGGGCAAGTACACAAGCTGAGCCTGAGAGAAAATGCCACAGTTTCTTACAAGCTAACTCGCAAAAAAGAGCCCTTCACTTTTGCTGTATTCTATTTATTAGAAGGAAATCTCTAGGTCCAGTCCACACTCAAGGGGAAAAGATTACATGATGATAAAAATGCCAGCACCATGTTAGAAGGCTGCCTACCACACTCACATATGACAATGCCTATACTTCCAGCATCAAAACCTCCTAATGTTTAAGAATTGGAACTTCAAAATTGACATTCTCCAAAATGATTCGATTATGGGAATGATAACATCTTACTTTATTATTACATGTCAGACCTTTAATATGGATTTATTTGTTGGGGAAGTAGATACTATAATACGGGGTAATATAGAAGGGAGTAAAAAGTCCAAATTATGTATTCTTAACCTGTGGAAAAAATTCAGATAGTCAAGCAGCTCATTGGAGGCTTGTAAGGTGGGAAAGAATGGAGAAGGGCAAAACAGAGTGGCAACAAAGCTCTTATCTGGGAGTCTCTGTCTAGAAGCAACTTCAGCCTCAAGAGATAGAAAATCCTTGTGCTGAAAACAAAAAACAAATGCACTGAATTTGTTCCATTAGCTCAATCTGTAGAGTGATCACATCTTAACTCAAATTGGCTGATGCTACTTATCAACTCTCCTCCACCCCCACCTCCAAAGTTCCCACTCAAATGAGACTTTTCTAGACAGTTCTAACCAGGGTTTATTCTAGTCTATGTAGTTCCCTTGATGAGAAAAAATACAAACCCCTTAAGAGAAAGAAGCCTCTGGACACATGACCTGGAGAGCAGAGGGCACATTTTATGAAGAAATAGTCACCCTTTCCTCTGGTAGATGAGTCCTCTGTGCCAGTTGGCAGCAGGCTTGGATAGGAGAGCACAGAATCTAATTTCAACCAGACTCCTCTCTTCAACTGGGAGCCTTTGTGCAGCACACATGGGGTACAACTGGATTCAGCAGCCTGAATTTCCAATCAGCGTAAAATCAGCATTTTTCTTTTCCATACAAAGTTGAATTTGGATTTAAAAGACCTGAGATTCACTTTTGTTACATACTTAGTTGATGACCGAGGGCAAATATCTCTTGATGTTTCAGTTTCCTGTTTTTGGAGGAGCTTCAACATGACAGAGGAGATTTTACATGACATAATGTGTGTTAATTAAAGAGCATCGTATTTGGACATTTTCTAAGCTGTAAATCTTATACGGCAGAGACATTCTGGTGGCCTTTTGGATAGACCAGTGGGATCTGGGTTTAGGGTCATGCTTTTTGTCTTCTCTCCAAAAGAGTTGGTTGGAGAAGTTGCAGTTCGGTAGGTTCACAGACTAAAATGGTCAGTTATGAGGTCTTCAAAGCTGTGTGTCCATCATTCTTGGCTGCAGTCCACATGGATGCTTATTACCATAAATATACTGCTACAGGTAAGCATTCAGATGTCACGAAACAGTCCATTTCTTCCATAGATCAGAAAAGTTCATTTCTCTGAAGGAACTAATAAAGAAACAAAAGAACTGCAAATGTATTTTGGAAGCATTGTGAAAATTATGGATATTTGATCTCTGTCTAAAAATCCATACATTCTCAATGACAACTACAACAATAAAATGGCTTTTAAAATTTTCTTAAATCCCCCTGGAGAATTAGAGAGGGGCTTTGAGAGATTTAAAGGACAGGACTCCCATGGTCTCAGTTTTCCCACATAAATAAGTCCACAAATTATTTCCTTGTAAACATCTCCTCCCAATTTTATCGATAATGCTATGGTTAAGAAAGGGAAGGTGGGGAGGCAGGTTATGGCTTTAATGGCAATGACATGAAAAGGAAACCAGACACAGAAGGAAAAGACCACAAAGGAAAATGTTAATTTAGATATGAGATTAGATTAAATACTGAAGTATTGACACACTTGGCCTTGTCTATGGGTCTCAAGAAATTTATATGCTGGACTGCAATGAGAAAAGCAGGGCTGCCCAAGGGTTGAACTTTCTGTGAGGCAAGAACCTCAGCTGTGAGGAAGCAGCTGAGTTCAGGAGGGGAGAGGTTCTGGGCTGCTCCTCCCTCCCTCCCAGTTCCCACACCCCCGGAGGTGGAGGCTCCCCCAGGAGACCTTTCTCCTGAGAATTTTTGTAAACAAGTCAGCCAACCACCATGGGAGCTGATCTCCCTTCCTACCCAAAAAGAGATGTGAGAAAAATCCGTTTTTAACCTACTGCAGCACTGACAAGACTGGAACTTAAGAAATATTCTCAGGGAAAACAAAACAAAAAACCCACAAGAACTGTCACACTGACCTCATCATGGAACAAGTATGAGAGGCAGTGGGTATGTTTCCAAAGCTTGAAGGAAGCACAGGCTCATTTTCAGGGAAAATATTTCCCTCCCATCCCTCAGTGCACTAGGACATTTTGTCCTACTGTTGTAGGAAAGAAAGTGGGACCGGAGGGGATGGTTATGTCCCAGGTCTCAGGTGAGTCCCTAGCATGGGCCACCAAGTGTGGATTCTTGGTTTTGAGCTGGAAAGAATTCAAGAGCGAGTCATAATGAAATGAAAGGTTTTCATTCAAGAAGATACATACTCCACAGACAGAGTGTGGGCCAACTTGGAAAGTAGAGGTGCCAGGGTGCAGGGTTGTTGGTTTTTATAGGGGTGGATAATTCATAGGCTAAATAATGAGTGGGACTCATTGAGCATCACTGACTCAATGGATATGAGTTTGAGTAAGCTCCAGGAATTGGTGATGGACAGGGAAGCCTGGCATGCTGCAGTCCATGGGGTCACAAAGAGTTGGACAAGACTGAGCAACTGAACTGAACTGAATGAGTGGGAGGATTATTGCAACTATTTTGGGGAAAGGGTAGTTATTTCCAGGAATTGGGCCACCACTCACTCTTTGGCCTTTTATGGTTGATCTGGGAACTGTCATAGCACCTGTGTCATTTAGCACAAGCTGCTGTGTTACAATGTGTGTGTACCGAGGTTTGGGGTCTATTGGAAGTCAACTCTTCTGCCATCTTGGACCTAGTTGGTTCTAATCAATTTATGTTATGTCCTCCATGGCTGTCATTCTTTTAAAGGTTGTGCCCTGCCCCCTTTCTCTCTCCCTACTATCAAAGTACCCCACTCAGTTACGGCAGGTTTGACTGAAGAAAAGTTATATTCCACAAAAGCGACTTTCTATTGTGAATTATTATTGTAGCTTATATTTATAACTTCATATGTTTCTGTATTCTCAGAATATGTCTGTGGACTCCCAGGTTTGAGATTAACATTAAAATAGATAAAGGACAGTTTAGTTATGCCTAGTGTTGAACATCAGCACAGACAATTAAATGCATGATATATATTAAGTTGCTTAATTAGTGAGCCTAGTGGGATTAACACAGAGCCTGGCACATAGTAAGTGCTAAATATTTTTCTCAACCTATATTCACAAATGATTTCATATTCTATCTTGCACCATAATCTAGGCAATAAGTCATTAAGGTGGCCTACATTTGTAAGATGTTCATCCCTTTGTTTCTTTTTATTCAATTTTTTTTTTTAATCAAAATGAGGTTTCAGGTAAACATACTAAGATTTCTGTCTTAAGATTGGGTGTTATCACTTTCACATCTTGAAAGATCCTCATCTCTTGCATTTATTTCTAGGCACTGTGAAAGGTCAGCTTCTGGGTGGTGCTCGTGGTAAAAGCAGGTTAGACGTAAGAGACTCGGGTTCAGTCCCCAGGTGGGGAAGATCCCCTGGAGGAGGGCACTGCAACCCATTCCAGTATTCTTGCCTGAAGGATGCCATGGACAGAGGAGCCCTGCAAACTGCAGTCTATAAGGTCAAGAGTCAGACACGACTGAAGCAACTTGGCATGCACGTGCACATGTGAAGGTAGAAACACACAGATGGCACTCCTTCCAAAGTCACAGAAATGTTGAATAAAATATGATGAGAAAAAATAATTTTAACTATATAGGCAAGTTCGAAAGAAGGAAAGAAAAAATTCTCTTCAATGCAAAAGTGAGGAGTGAAGGCAAAACTAAGGCTATAGCTATGGATCTGAATAAAGGTTTTGAGGAGTGAGGTTTTAGGACCTAAACTGAGTCAGGAGAGATGATCTGCGGGTTGTGGGAGAGGGGACAGGGTAAATCACAGAGGGCCATGAATAAACCTGGCAGGCTTGAAGGAATGCACCTTCCATGAAACTAGAACTAGAAAATTCTCCCTACTGTCTAAGGAATTTGATATCTTCAGAGATTTCTGAGAGGCACAGAGGGAAATTAAAAACACTAGTCAATAACATATGCAGGAGTGAGGTGTGAATTTGTGCCATTCTGTGGTTTGGGAAACTCACATAGAGGAAGTAACATAATACTGGTGTGGATCTTAGGGCGCAGGAAGAATGCAAAAAATATGTAGAAATACTTCAACAACTCAGAATTCATGGCAGTCCCACGTAAGTAAATTTCACTAAAGATATGCTTGCATTTAAAATAAATGATTATCCATAGAAGGAAATGTACTAGCATCATAAAAAGACAATCAGTTCAGTCAGTTCAGTCACTCAGTCGTGTCCGACTCTATGCGAACCCATGGACTGCAGCACGCCAGGCCTCCCTATCCATCACCAACTCCTGGAGTTTACCCAAATTCATGTCCATTGAGTCAGTGATGCCATCCAACCATCTCATCCTCCGTTGTCCCCTTCTCCTCCTGCCTTCAATCTTTCTAAATCAGGGTCTTTTCAGATGAGTTAGCTCCTCTCATCAGGTGGCCAAAGTATTGGAGTTTCAGCTTCAACATCAGTCCTTCCAATGAATATTCAGGACTGATTTTCTTTAGGATGGACAGGTTGGATCTCCTTGAAGTCCAAGGGACTCTGAAGAGTCTTCTCCAGCACTACAGTTCAAAAGCATCAATTCTTCGGAGACCTCAGTTTGATTCCTGGATTGGGAAGATCCGCTGGAGAAGGGTTAGGCTACCCACTCCAGTATTCTTGGGCTTTCTTTGTGGCTCAGCTGGTAAAGAATCTGCCTGCAATGCAGGAGACCTGGGTTCGAACCCTGGGTTGGAAAGATCCCCTGGAGAATGGAAAGGCTACCCACTACAAGGCCTGGAGAATTCCATGGACTATCCATGGGGTTGCAAAGAGTCGGAGACAACTGAGTGACTTTTAGTTCACTGAAATTGAAAGCCAGCCTGTTCCATATGGGATAGAGGGGCTCATATGTATTTAGCCTGTGTGGGGAGCTAGTACCCTAAGGCCAAACATTAGCATAAAATCTGAGACGAGTGAAACCCAGACGTACTGGCAGAATCCAAAGCAGAACTATCTTCTGAGAATACAAACACGAATGGAGCACATGAAAAGCCCCTGAAGGAGTTCACAACCTTAAATCCACAACCACAGGAGAAAACAAGACATAAATCAGCATATGGAGCAAAGGAGACTTAGTAACCCAAAATCTGGTGGTAAGAATTCTGATTTATACTGTAAGTATGTTTATAAGTGTAACAGAGTAAAAGGAAGAAGGGAAAGAGGTGATGATTAGTGTCATGTGTTCTCAAACACTTGCAAGTTGGAGCAGAGTTAGAGACCATTTTAGACTAATGGAGATTTTAAGGAAAGCCACTTAAAGGACAGAAATAGAATGGACAGTTTCCAAGCTCATGGAGGGGTGGGGTGGAGAGCAATAAAAGTCAGATAAATTAACTAGATAGAGCAAAGGAAAAGAGGATAAAGAGAAGCAAAGGAAATAATGTGCACACATACACACAACAAAACTGGTGAAAAATTCAAATATATTAGTAATCATAATTTCTTAAAATAAAATATTCCATTGTATGTATTTTTGTAACTTGCTTTACCAATCTCATAACTCATAGACTTTTTTAATAACTCCAACATTTTTTGACACAGTTAATATCCTTGTTTATGTACAGGTGTATATTATTATGCATGTGTGTGTGTTAAGTCACTTTAGTGTCAGTCCGACTCTTTGTGACCTGATGGACTATAGCCCTCCAGGCTCCTCCATCCATGGGGATTCTCCATCAAGAATGCTGGAGTAGTGCTCGCTTCAGCAGCACATATACTAAAATTGGAACAATACAGAGAAGATTAGCATGGCCTCTGCGCAAGGATGACATGCAAATTCGTGAAGCGTTCCATATTTTTTGGACAACTTGGAAGAAATGGACAAATTCTTAGCAAAGTATAACTTTCCAAAACTGAACCAGGAAGAAATAGAAGATCTTAACAGACCCATCACAAGCAAGGAAATCAAAACTGTAATCAGAAATCTTCCAGAAAACAAAAGCCCTGGACCAGACGGCTTCACAGCTGAATTCTACCAAAAATTTAGAGAAGAGCTAACACCTATCTTACTCAAACTCTTCCAGAAAATTGCAGAAGAAGGTAAACTTCCAAACTCATTCTATGAGGCCACCATCACCCTAATTCCACAACCAGACAAAGATGCCACAAAAAAAGAAAACTACAGGCCAATATCACTGATGAACATGGATGCAAAAATCCTTAACAAAATTCTAGCAAACAGAATCCAACAATATATTAAAAAAATCATACATCATGACCAAGTGGGCTTTATCCCAGGAATGCAAGGATTCTTTAATATCCACAAATCAATCAATGTAATACACCACATTAACAAATTAAAAGATAAAAAGCATATGATTATCTCAATAGATGCAGAAAAAGCCTTTGACAAAATTCAACACCCATTTATGATTAAAACTCTCCAGAAAGCAGGAATAGAAGGAACATACCTCAACATAATAAAAGCTATATATGACAAACCCACAGCAAGCTTTACCCTCAATGGTGAAAAATTGAAAGCATTTCCCCTAAAATCAGGAACAAGACAAGGGTGCCCACTCTCACCACTACTATTCAACATAGTTTTGGAAGTTATGGCCACAGCAATCAGAGCAGAAAAAGAAGTAAAAGGAATCCAGATAGGAAAAGAAGAAGTGAAACTCTCTCTGCAGATGACCTGATCCTCTACATAGAAAACCCTAAAGACTCTACCAGAAAATTACTAGAGCTAATCAACGAATATAGTAAAGTTGCAGGATATAAAATTAACACACAGAAATCCCTTGCATTCCTATACACTAACAATGAGAAAACAGAAAGAGAAATTAAGGAAACAATACCATTCACCATTGCAACAAAAAGAATAAAATACTTAGGAGTATATCTACCTAAAGAAACAAAAGACCTATACATAGAAAACTATAAAACACTGATGAAAGAAATCAAAGAGGACACAAACAGATGGAGAAATAGACCGTGTTCATGGATTGGAAGAATCAATATTGTCAAAATGGCTATACTACCCAAAGCAACCTATAGATTCAATGCAATCCCTATCAAGCTACCAACGGTATTTTTCACAGAACTAGAACAAAGAATTTCACAATTTGTATGGAAATACAAAAAACCTCGAATAGCCAAAGTAATCTTGAGAAAGAAGAATGGAACTGGAGGAATCAACCTGCATGACTTCAGACTCTACTACAAAGCCACAGTCATCAAGACAGTATGGTACTGGCACAAAGACAGAAATAGAGATCAAAGGAACAAAATAGAAAGCCCAGAGATGAATCCACGAACCTATGGACACCTTATCTTTGACAAAGGAGGCAAGGATATACAATGGAAAAAAGACAACCTCTTTAACAAGTGGTGCTGGGAAAACTGGTCAACCACTTGTAAAAGAATGAAACTAGAACACTTTCTAAAACCATACACAAAAATAAACTCAAAATGGATTAAAGATCTAAATGTAAGACCAGAAACTATAAAACTCCTAAAGGAGAACATAGGCAAAACACTCTCTGACATAAATCACAGCAGGATCCTCTATGACCCACATCCCAGAATATTAGAAACAAATGCAAAAATAAACAAATGGGACCTAATGAAACTTAAAAGCTTTTGCACAACAAAGGAAACTATAAGTAAGGTGAAAAGACAGCCCTCAGATTGGGAGAAAATAATAGCAAACGAAGCAACAGACAAAGGATTAATCTCAAAAATATACAAGCAACTCCTGCAGCTCAATTCCAGAAAAATAAATGACCCAATCAAAACATGGGCCAAAGAACTAAACAGATATTTCTCCAGAGAAGACATACAGATGGCTAACAAACACATGAAAAGATGCTCAATATCACTCATTATCAGAGAAATGCAAATCAAAACCACAGTGAGGTACCATTACACGCCAGTCAGGATGGCTGCTATCCAAAAGTCTACAAGCAATAAATGCTGGAGAGGGTGTGGAGAAAAGGGAACCCTCTTACACTGTTGGTGGGAATGCAAACTAGTACAGCCGCTATGGAAAACAGTGTGGAGATTTCTTAAAAAACTGGAAATAGAACTGCCATATGACCCAGCAATCCCACTTCTGGGCATACACACTGAGGAAACCAGATCTGAAAGAGACACGTGCACCCCAATGTTCATCACAGCACTGTTTATAATAGCCAGGACATGGAAGCAACCTAGATGCCCATCAGCAGACAAATGGATAAGGAAGCTGTGGTACATATACACAATGGAATATTACTCAGCTGTTAAAAAGAATTCATTTGAATCAGTTCTAATAAGATGGATGAAACTGGAGCCCATTATACAGAGTGAAGTAAGCCAGAAAGATAAAGACCATTACAGTATACTAACACATATATATGGAATTTAGAAAGATGGTAATGATAACCCTATATGCAAAACAGAAAAAGAGACACAGATGTACAGAACAGACTTTTGGACTCTGTGGGAGAAGGCGAGGGTGGGATGTTTCAAGAGAACAGCATCGAAACATGTATGTTATCTAGGGTGAAACAGATCACCTGCCCAGGTTGGATGCATGAGACAAGTGCTCGGGCCTGGTGCACTGGGAAGACTCAGAGGGAGCGGGTAGAGAGAGAGGTGGGAGGGGGGATCGTGATGGGGAATACATGTAAATTCATGGCTAATTCAAGTCAATGCATGACAAAAACCACTACAATATTGTAAAGTAATTAGCCTCCAACTAATAAAAATAAATGGAAAAAAAAAAAAAGAATGCTGGAGTAGATTGCCATGTCCTCCTCCAAGGGATCTTCCAGACCCAGAGATGGAACCCAAGTCTCCTGCATCTCCTGCATTGACAGGTGGGTTCTTTACCACTAGTGCCACCTGGGAAGCCCGTGTATCACTATATACATACCATTAGGAAATCTTCTGTTAAATCAATAGGATATGATAGAAATGGAATTGTAGGATCAAAATATTGGTGCTTTTTTATTTTGTTAGTTGCTATCGAACCAATTTAACTTGCAACAGAAAAATAATAGAGTGTCTGTTTCTGTACCCCTTGGCCATAGTTGTTCATCATTTTTGTTTGTTTTGTTTTTTAATCTTTGACAATCTGATGAAAGACAATGGTTTATTACTATTGCTTAAATTTGTATTTCTCTTAATTTGACTTTTGGAGTCATTCATATTTTTTGTTTCTCCATTTGCTTCCCTATCATCACTTTTAAACCTCACAGCCAGAGCTGGATATCAAAATCCATCATTCCTTCCACTGGGTTAAGCCTCCTCCCCTTGAACAAGCAGTGATTCCCAAAGCCCCTGTAAGGCATCTGTGGGCACCCTTACCCACTCCCAGCCTCAGCTCTGGCTGCTCCTTCTTTCTCTCCACCCTACTGTCCCACTGGCCCCTTCTCATCTAGTGCTATAAATTATATAATATTCATGATATCATGTCATTTACTATACACAATATAATTTTCTATTTACTGTATAGTAAATTTTGTCAACTCATCTCCCATTACCTTCTCTTGTTCTTTACCATTTTTCTTGATTCAGTTGTTAGATTTTAAAATATGGATTTGTATGGGAGTTCCCTGGTGGTCCAGTGGTTAGTACTTAGCACGTTCACTGCCAAGGGTGGGTGTTCAATCCCTGATCAGGGAACTAAGATCCTGTAAGCTGTGTAGCATGCCCAAAAAAATAGAGAAATAAATAAAATGTGGATTTATGGAGCATTTTTATAAAATGTAAAGTGATTTTTATTATATGTGTAGCAGATTTTTTTCTGAACTGATTGCACGTGTTCTTATTTTTTATGTTAAGACCAAATTTATTGATCTTATGCCTTCTGTTTTTTTAAGTTGTGTGTTTAGAGATCTTCCCACTCTGTGTGTGTGTATGTGTGTAAGACAAAGAACATTGCTTGCTGTTTGGTTATACAAGGATTAAATTATTAATATTTGCTGCTGTAGTCACTAATGAACTATGCACCCTAAAGGGAATGCAGAACCAAAAACACTAAGTAACACTTAGCAGTTATTTCTGTAGCTATGATTTAATATAACATATTTAACTTTTTATTTATTTTGATAGGTATCAACTATCCACTATGAGGCCGTAAGAAATAAGCCTCTCCTGCTTCATTTCTGTTCTCCTTCCTTTCCTTTCTTCTTGCCACCACCATGTAATAGTTGATTATATTAGTTTTTGGTTCTCATAGTATTTAGCTTCATGATATTGAAAAGACAGTTTAATTACCTGACTTGTCAGCTTTTAAAACAAAGGATTGATGCTTGGCTCTTGAGTGAGGAATTAATTTTATTTATGCTACTTCCCCAACTCTCCACAAACGTCTTCAATTTTGTCTATGTTGTATGTGTACTTCTTTTGGTGTTAGGAGTAATCTTTCAGAGATAGTCAAACATAGAACCACCTCTATATCGCATTGTCAAAACTGGAAATCCAACAAGAATTTATGTCTCAACAAAACCAAATACACTTTAAAAGGGAAGGAGATTTTTCCCACAGTCAATGAAGAGTTAATCAAGGGTTTTCAGAAGGAATTTAGACAGAATAAAAGCCTGTACAACAGAGAAAAGTATAAGTTGAGTGGTCTAAGGGTAGTATAAAATGACTCAGTTCTTACAGAGTATTTTTAAGACATCAATTTAAATTGTCTCCTTGAAGTAGTGTTAGTATACAATAATGTTGCGAGAAAATGTTGTGAGACAAAGATAATATTTGTGAAGTGAAATAAGAATGGTATGTTTTAGCTTCATCTGCCTAGTGCCTTATATAAACACATCTTGTTTGCTCACTAGGAAGAATTAGTTGAATATACAGTCATTGGACAGCTTGACATCCTGTCAAGAGGTGGAGTCTGCTCTACTTGTCTAACTAGGCAACTTTTCATTTTGAGTTAAGTGGAAGAGGCAGTTTCTAATGGGCTTGTCTTCTGCCTGAGAGCCTCTTCACATCTCGTGTGACCGCAGGAGAAAATGCCATTGGGTTTTCTTGGAGTAGAATTAGGACCACCAGAACCGGATGTGAGTTTTATTTGCTGGGTCAGGGAGAGCCTGAATGTCTCTGGGGTGACAGTTGCCCTCTCAGGAGTTTCGTTTCAGTTGCTTGCCTGCGTGCTCACTCGGGCCTGACTCTTTGGGACCCTATGGACTGATGCAGCCTGCCAGGCTCTTCTGTCCATGGGATTCTCCAGGCAAGAAAACTGAAGTGGGTTGCCATTTCCTCCTCTGGGGATCTTCCTGACCCAGGGATTGAACGACGTCTCTGTATCTCTTGCAATGGCAGGCAGATTCTTTACCACTTCACCATCTGGGAAGCCTCAGTTGTTTAGGAAGTCTCAAATGGGCAGTTCCTGGGATGGGCTTTTATATACACTTAAGCAACTGAGCCTGCCTCATGGCACCCTGTGGAGTGCATACCATTTATAGACAAGGGTTAACTTCTACTGTCTGAGTGTGCTGATCACTAGTGGATCTTAACATTATTTAACTTAACATTGCTCTAGTATTCATTCATGCATGTAAAACCATAAATAAAGATTCCCACTGACTTGGTTGTGAAGCAGACCTGCCATATCCCATTGGATCTCTAACGCTGCTCAAACAGTATTTTTGATGTCCTGGAATATAGACTCAATATGCTAAAACCAGAGAGACAGACACTGCTGCCACAAATGGCCCAGCAATTCACAAGCTTCAGCTACCATGCTTAAAATATCATCAATATTAATCACATTTACCAAATTGTGCTCAGTTGCTGTCAAGTCTGAATCCTTGTGACTCCAATGAACTGTAGCTCTCCGGGCTCCTCTGTCCATGCACTTTACAGGTAAGAATAGTGGAGTGGGTTGCCATTTTCAATTCCAGGGATTTTCCCAATCCAGGGATCGAATTCACATCTCTTGCATCTCCTGCTTTGGCAGGCGGATTCTTTACCATTGCGCCATCTGGGGAGCCTTTACCAAATTACCATCCTAAGAAAGCCAGTCTCCTTCCTACATGTTCTAACTGAACGTAGTGCTTCCAGCTCAGAGATGATTTTCAATCAATATCTCCATTGTGTTAACGTTCCCGCAGCTTGGTTCTCAGCCAAGGCTATGCCCAAGACATGAGCCCTGAGTTCCTGGAGTGAATTCAGCCTTTCTTATAGGGTGCAGGTATTTAATCACTTCATGTCCACACAATATCACTGTGAGCCCTGGGAAGCATAACCACATTTCTGTTTTTATTTTGTCACTCACTCCCCTGACTGGTTTGTTTTCAGTGGTTTAACTGAGCCTTTAGCCTAGAGGTTGTTTCCTTTACATGTGTTGTACAAAAGTATGCAGGAATTTTGCCAAGAGGCAGTATAACGAATGTTGGAAACAGGATGGGTTTTAAGGTCAGATGGACCTGCATTTGAGATCTGGCTCTGTGACTCACTTATTAAGCAACCTAGGGAAGTTTACTTAACTTTTCAAAATCTTATTTTTGCATCTGTAAGGGTACATGCTATCCTCCCATTTAAAAAAAATTGAAAATTAGAAATAAAGCCATATATGTAGTAGATATTAAAAAATAAATAGCTTTTCTGTTTATAGGTATGTATGCATTAAAAGCAAAAGATTCACAGAAATATTATGACATTAACAATACTATTAAGGGGGAATAAAAAGGAAAGAAAACATAGTTCTTACCATAAGAGAGTAAGATACTCCTGCAATTTTTAGTTCTAATATTTAAGTTAATATATTTCATATGGAAAGGTCTTTCACAAATTTTGAATTACAGATGACTCAATCCAACAAAGACCTCAATCCACAGGGTTTCACTGGTGGCTTAGCCGGTAAAAAAATCTGCCTGCAATTCAGGAGACCCCAGTTCGATCCCTGGGTTGGGAAGATCCCCTGGAGAAGGGAATGGCATCCCACTCTAGTATTCTTGCCTGGAGAATTCCATGGACAGAGGAGCCTGGCAGGCTACAGTCCATGGAGCTGCAAAATGTCAGACACAGCTGAGAGACTGAGCACTTATTAACCTTACTTACAATCCAACGTGATCATCAGGTGTGAGGATTGTGCGGAGTGCCATGGGAAATTTAAGATGCATTGAAAAACCCTTGTTTTCAATGGTCATATAACCCAGCATTGTGAGAGGACAGAATAAGAACATTATAACATTGACATTATAAACAAAATATCCTGAAAATTACCTGAGAAGAACTGAGAATACTATGCCATTTTAAAGAAAGAACTCATGTCTGGTTGGGGGGTGGGGGTAAAATTAGGAAGAACTTCAGAAAGGAGGATATCTCTGAATTGAATCTAGCAAGATGGGTAGGAACTCCCCTATGAGGATGAAGAAAAGGCATTCTAGAAGAACAAAATAAAAATAAAAGTAGCTGCCAGTGGTGTACATTTTTCTAAGTGCCAGACATTCTAATAAATACATTATATCATTTAATCCCTGAAGCGGTCCTGTGAAGTAAGCATTATATCCTTTAATAAAATAGAGCCAAGGCACAGAGGTTAAGTTATTTGAGTAAGGTGAAACAGCTAGTAAATAAGTTCAGTCTTTCTTGTTGAATCAAGATCTATCTGATTCTAAAGTCACAATAGTACACACTCTTCAATGTTTCCTGTAGGTAATTGTAGTATGTCTGTAAAAAATTTGGTAGCAGTTCATTTTCCAGTTAAGGCTGGAGCTGTGTGGGAAGGTCAAATGGACAAGAGCTTTGATTGAAAAGGCAAGATTTATTTTTAAAAAGCAAAGGGATTTTGGAAATGTAGCAAAACAATTAAAATTTTGCCTTGAATATTAATTTGACTGTGCTATTGAGAATAGGGACAGAGATAAATGAAAGATTAATTATTTTGGAAGTCATTGCAGTAGTCTAAGCAAGGCATAATAAAATCTGAACTAGCTTGGAAATAAGAAAAATTGTCTAAGAATTATCAGATTATCTAAGAACTGTTCAATATAGAGGGTTTCCCAAGTATTGCTAGTGATAAAGAACCCACCTGTGAATGCCGGAGAGGCAGGAGACAAGGGTTCGATCCCTGGGTTGAAAAGATTCCCTGGAGGAGGAATGGCAACCCTCTCCAGTATTCTTGACTGGAGAATCCCACGGTCAGAGAAGCCTGGCAAGCTATGGTCCATAGTGTTGAGATGCGACACGGCTGAAGCAATTTAGCACAGCATAGCACATTCAATATAGAAGCAGACTATTATTTCACAAAATAAAGATGAAGTCCAAGATTTCTGTTGTAAAATAAAGAATTTGACTGGCATTTATCCCTGGCTCCTGGAAATGAGACTGAATCTTTGGAATTTCCCAAGTGATAGTATCTTGCTATTCATGAGCCTATGGGATCACATCTGAATTTATGCTAAGAGATAGAGTGACTCAGGATTTGGGCTGATTACCAGAAAGAACAGTCACGTGAACAGGAAATAAGAGATTGAGTTCAATCATATGGCCAATGATTTGATCAATCATTCTTGTAGAGTGAAATCCCAATTAAAACCCTGGATCCTGAAGCTCCGTGGGGCTACCTGACTAGTGAAGCCATTGTGGGAATATGATGAGTATTAATTCATAGGAAGAGAAGGCACAGAAGGTATGCATTGGGAACCCTTCTAGGCCTTGCCCAATGTGGCTCTTCAATAGGCTAGTTCTGGTTTGTATCATTCATAATAAAGCTGTAATCATAACACCTCCCCAAGTTATTTAAGTCATTCTAGCAAATTATTAAAACTGGGTGGGTGATCCTAAGAACCCTGGAATTGTATCCAGTTGGACAGAACTATGGGTGACCTGGAGACCCTAAAAGTGGGGCTGGTGTTTGAAGTGAGGATAGTCCTTTTGGGGACCATGTCTGTGGAGTCCGACACAGGTTAAACCAGGTGGTCAGTATCAGAATGGCATTTCAGGATACCAGGCAGAAGAGGTGCTTAAGAATTTCAAGCCTAATTGGAAAGAAGAGAATGATAAAGATCATACCAAAAATGTAGAAATCACTAGGAATGAAACTTGGAGGTGTTGAATATATTCAGAAGATCTCTAGAAATATAAACTGTGGAAATTTTTTAAAGAGATGGGAATACCAGACCACATTACCTGCCTCCTGAGAAATCTGTGTGCATGTCAAGAAGCAACAGTTAGAACTGGACATGGAACATCACACTGGTTCCAAATCAGGAAAAGAGTACATCAAGGCTGTATATTGTCACTCTGCTTATTTAATTTATATGCAGAGTACATCATGCAAAATGCCGGACTGGATGAAGCACAAACTGGAATAAAGATTGCCAGGAAAAATATCAATAACCTCAGTTAAGCAGATGACACCACTTTTATGGCAGAAAGTGAAGAGGAACTAAAGAGCCTCTTGATGAAAGTGAAAGAGGAGAGAGAAAAATTTGGCTTAAAACTAAACATTCAGAAAACTAAGGTCATGGCATCTGGTCCCATCACTTCATGGCAAATAGATGGGGAAACAATGGAAATAGTGAAAGACTTTATTTTTGGAGGCTCCAAAATCACTGTAGATGGTGACTGCAGCCATGAAATTAAAAGATGCTTGCTTCTTGGAAGAAAAGCTATGACAAATCTAGGCAGCATATTAAAAAGCAGAGACATTAGTTTACCAACAAAGGTCCTTTTAGTCAGATCTATGGGTGTCAGACTACTGACTTCTTCTTCTGTCCTAACATGGTGCAAGGGAAAGCAAGTTCTCTGGGGTGTCTTTTTTAAGGGCACCAATCCCATTCATGAAGGTTCTGTCTTCATGACATAGTTACCTCCCAAATGCCCCATCTCCTAATATCACGATCATCAGGATTACGATTTCGCATAGGAATTTGGAGGGGACATTTTCAGACCATAGCATGGCACTGGATTCTTCTGAGAGATTTTTCTTCAAATGACAGGTCACTCACTGCCTTCTCTCTGTGTCCACACATGGCCTTTTTTCTTTACTGTACACTCTGGTGTTTCTTTCTCTTCCTATCAGGACCAGTCCTGTTGGATTAGACCCCTATGCTCATAACCTTATTTTAACCTAATCACCCTTTTAAAGACCTTGGCTCTCAATGTGGTCGTATTCTCAGGTTCTGGGAGCTGAGAAATCAACACATGAGATTGGATGGAGAGTTCAATGAACAGTGGAGCCTGGCAGGCTCCTCCTGTCAATTCCTGGAGTAGAAAATGGCAACCCACTCCAGTACCCCTGCCTGGAGAGTTAAATGGACAGTGGAGCCTGGTGGGCTATAGTCCACGAGGTTGCAAAGAGTCAGATACAACTGAGCATGCAAGCAATTCAGTCTATTAACACTGCAGTTTTTTTAGAACCAGCTAAGTATAACCTATCAGTTGAAAATATGAGGTTGGATGCAATTGCCAAGAGAATAAGTATAAAAGGGAACAGAGATAAGAGCTAATATTAAAATACTTGGAGCCCCCATGTAACAAAATTACAGCACCAACAATCAGAAATCTAAGAATACATGAGGAATCAGAATGATAATAAAAACCTTAACTATCCAAATCCCACAAATAGTTCATGTTGGTTACTCACTTAATAAGAACATATCACTGTAACTATTGTAACAATTACCTATGTGTTGAGAGAGGAAGCTAATCTGGAAGGGAACTTTCAAAAAAGTGAATGAAGATGAAGAAAAGGAATAATGGGTATGGGCAGAAAACAAAGAACGAACATCCTGAGAATATCTATTTCATGAGGCCTATTACTGAAAAGTGACCTCTGGTCCACTCTTGGAGGATCAGTTGAATACCTCTGCTTTCCTAGGTATCTGAAAAAAAAGCAACTTCCTCCTTACCCTCTTCCAAGGCTGAGGAAAATCATTGATTTTGCTTAACTCATCAATTTTGGGGAGAGAGGAAGAGACAGAAATGGAACTTTAATAGGCAGATTATTTATGCACATGAATAGAAGGACTACTAACTTTTTTCTATTATTATAAACACTTAGCAATCTATCTAGGAAGGAGAATCCTTTCAACCGCTCACCAGGTATTAGAAGGCACAGAAGAATGAAGAGTATCCATTGAAAATAGGCTTTACTAATGTACATGATTTAATAAACTCCAAAGCTATAGATTTTCCTAAAGAGAACTGTAATAGCAGTGAGTACATGAACACTTTCAATGTTCTATATTACTTCCAAATGCCTTAACAACTGTGTTATTTCTCAAGCATGAGTTTTCCACAAGCAGAGCTCTTACAGTCAGCTTCACAGATACCATGAAGGTTAATTCAACAACAGAAAATGACATCACAGTGCCATGTTTAGGATGAAGTTCAGCATATATTTAGTGAACTTATATATATTTTGTTTTAGTCAAAGGAAGTAACTAGTAAGAACACCATATAAGTAGCACATAAAGTCAACAAAATATAACTCCTTTCCAACAAAAAAGGAATGAAACTTGTCTATGCTATTATATATCCAAAGATCCAAGCATTCTCTTTGAAAATAAGGACAATGATTAACTAAGTTTTGAGTTAACTATTCAGTTATATTGATTGAGAGTTTCCCTAGGATGTTAAGTATTCATTTTTATAAATAAGAATATGTTATTGAGGTAATAATTGTGAACAGTCTGTATTTCTACGTCAGCTGAAAGACTAAGCTTTTACTTCTTCTTCAACAGATAATGTAAGTGCCCATAACAATGTACATAGAACCCTGCTCATAAAAAATCATCAATAGTCAAGTCTAAGAAAGAAATGGAAAATTTTATTCAGGGCAATCGGAGGATTTTAAGCAGTTTTTCAGAAAGCTCAGAGGCTCTCCAAAGAGGTAGAGGGAGCGGCAAGTACATATGTGATTTTGGTGAAGGGGTATGTGCAATCAGGCCCACATACTGGTAGAAGATTATTACTACTCTCAATGCACAGATATTAGTTAATGATTTTAGGGCTTTTCTAAGTAGGGAAAGATGGGAGAAACCAGCCCATACAATTTTTTCTTCCTGAAAACACCTAAGCAGTTCTGCCAGTTTTCCCAGAGCACAGAAAGTCTAACCCTGATCTTCATCCTGAATCCCTTCAGTGCTGTAGGTCAGCGACTGCCATGGCTAACGACTTGATTCTGGTAGAAATGGTGATGGGCAACATTATTTTATAATCCCCTCCCTTTTGGTCTTAATTTCTTCCAAGATTTGAGAGGCATTTGTGACCAGTTTGTTTCATGGTGCTAGAAAAGCTCATTCCTAGGCCAGGGGAGGATTTCATAGATTGGCCACTCAATGTGCTTTTACTGGACTAAGATTTATCAATAACAGCCAAAAGACTCTGGACTGCCTGCCTTATTAGTTTGTTTGTTGTTTAGTTCACTAAGTCGTGTCCAATCCTTTCAATGCCATGGACTGTAGTCTGCCAGGCTCCTCTGTCCATGAGATTTTCCAGTCAAGAATACTGAATGGGTTACCATTTCCTTTGTGAGGGTATCTTCCCCACCCACAGATCAAACCTGCATCTCCTGCACCCTGGAAATGGGTCCCTCTTGTTGCTTCTTCCCATATCTAGAGCTAAACTATTATATGCAATCATTGATATTATAAGACTATATACTTGGTCAATCCTTTCAAGTCACCTAGTCATCATTATTTTTATCAGAGGCTCAGTCACACATTTGGTAATACAAGTGTCAACACAAATGAATCAGGAGATCTAAGAAAGAAATGGAAAATTCTATTCAGGGAAATTTGAGGATTACAATCCAGGAAGAGCATCTCAGAAAACTCCAAGAAATGTTCCATTCTTTAGAAGTCAAGGCACAATTAAATAAGCTTTTGGAGATAGAGGGCTGTACAGTAAACTATGGATTATACAGTTTACACAATCCAGAGCTAAACCTCACGTGGCCCCATATAAGATCAAGAAGGAATGTTATCTTTTAAGGAGTTGTCCTGTTGATGTGGAGAATCTTGTGTTTTATGGCTGAGTAGATATTTCTGTTCATGGGGGAGGTTTGGTCAATGCTTGATTCAGACACACAGAGCACAGTAGGGGGAAGAGAGGGTGCCAAAGGGCAGAGAAATTTTTTTATGTTTAAATTTTTCTTGTCTTGTCACGAAATATGGATTTTATCTCACACAAGAAATAATCTTATCAAACAGGCAGAATACAAATACAGCTATGAACATTAATAAGGTCATATGTAAGTAATGTCATCTTCTAAGCAGTTACATGACTGGGACTGGAAGAAGAAAACTGGATCTTTATGGTTGAGCCGGTATTTCTGCCATTGGGGAGGTCTGGTTAACACATAAAGCAGATGCAGGATGCACACCAGGAGAGGGGGAGGTGGGTCAAACAAGCAGAGAATGAATTTTTATTTAAATGCTTCTTATCTTCCCTCAAAACATGAATTTTACTATCAACCCCTAACGTGTTACTGACAGAAATGAAACATCTTTAGAAGGAAAATGTCCCCAGTTCCTTTTCTAACTGGGGCATTTGATTTCTTTCCAAAAGCCGTAGTTCTTTGTACCTTTTTATGACATCCATATTCTGCCTGTATCATGTTTATCCACGGACTTGAATTAATCATTTGGTCTTAAGCAATTGTGGAGGAACTGGTTCAGAATAGGAATATTTAAAAGCTTCTCTGCTATAAACTAAAGAATGTTTGTTACTATGACTGTTATAACACAGTGATTGTAAAGCAAGACAGAATCTGCTGTTTTGTTTTGTTGAACTGATTTTCTGAGCTGAAGCAATAAAACCGAGAATGTAGAGTTCCAGCGTGGCTCACTTCAAAAAGCTTACACAATTCACGGCATTTAAAGACATTTTAAACAGGAGAAGGGGGGAGCGGTGCTGGGGGAGGACCTGAATGATTTGGAAATAACATTAAATCACTAAAAGTTCATACATTGTGTTGGAGGCGAAAAAATTTTTCTTCTTCCCTTCTAATTTCTTAGGCTTGTCTAATAATCAAATTGACATAAGACAGAAGAACAGGAGGAAACCCCAGTTTATTAACATGTTAAATGTTATAGTACATGGGCTTCCTAGGTGGCACAGTGGTAAAGAATCTGCCTGCCAATGCAGGAAATGCAAGAGACGCAGGTTCAATCCCTGTGTTGAAAAGATCCCCTAGAGTATAAAATGGCAACCTGCTCCAATATTCTTGCCTGGAAATTTCCATGGACAGAGGAGCCTGGTGGGCTATATAGTCCATGGGTTTGCAAAGAGCCAGACAAGACTGAGTGACTAATCCTTTCACTTTCATTTGATAACATGTGAAATTATAGTTTATTGAGGAAAATTTACTATGCCTGATGCCCAAGAGGTGGGCCTGTGTCGGTTCTGAATTTTGTCTGAACAGACATTCCAGGAGGGTGTCCCAGGCTTTGAGACGCAGTCAAAGTGCCTCTGCTTTGCCTCTGGAGATACACAAGCTCCTCAAACTGACACACATGACAGGAACTGACAACTGATTGCTAAGTGTTTCTTAGAGAGGTAACACCGGTTAGTCTTTCTTTTTTTGTAACCAAGCAGGACCCTATGAGGTCTTCCTGGGATGGATCCTTCCCCCTTATTTTCTGCTGTAGCCCCTCTCTGAAGTACCTAGATAATATTGCTGGTGCACCAGTTCTGAGTTGTTTTCCAGATGCTAAAACCACCCCCAACAGGGAAGAAATTAACTCCTTGAGCCCTCAGATCTACTGGCACCTAAGGAATGATGTGAGAGTTGGACCATAAAGAAAGCTGAGCACTGAAGAATTGATGTTTTTGAACTGTGGTGTTGGAGAAGACTCTTGAGAGTCCCTTGGACTGCAAGGAGATCCAACCAGTCTATCCTAAAGGAAGTCAACCCTGAATATTCATTGGAAGTTCTGATGCTGAAGCTGAAACTCCAATATTTTGGCCACCTGATGCGAAGAGCTGACTCATTTGAAATGACCCTGATGCTGGTAAAGATTGAAGGCAGGAGGAGAAGGGGACGACAGAGGATGAGATGGTTGGATGGCATCACTGACTCAATGGACATGGGTTTGGGTAGACTCTGGCAGTTGGTGAGAGTCAGGGAGGCCTGGCGTGCTGCAGTTCATGGGGTCACGAAGAGTCAGACACGACTGAGCGACTGAACTGAACTGACTGAACTGACTAAACTGAGTGAAGGAATGATAATGCCCTGTGACCTCAACACCAACCAATCAGAGAACTGTACATGAGCTGATCACATACCCTACAACACCCTCCTACCTGGCCTCTGCAAATGCTTTGCTGAAACCCCTCTGGGAGTCTGGGGTTGTTTGGAGTTCTCCTTACTCTGTGCTCCAATAAACCTTTCTCTACTCCAAACCCCATTGTCTCAGTTTATTTGGCCTCACTGTGTGTCTGACACAGGAACTTGCATTTAGTAACATTGTATTTATTATTTGAGCAAAGTTAATGGCTACTCCATGACTTGGATCAGCACTGATAGAAGTAAACCATGGAAACAGCCCAGAAAGGACAAGGAAAGCAAGCACTAAATTGGTGGTAGTTTGGATGGAAGGGGAAAGGCTACATTAGAGAGTTAAATTAGAATTTTCTGACCAATTGGCTTCAGGGTATAAGAGAGAAGGGTCAGGTATTTAGATGTTTCCCTCCTGGAATCAGGGTTGACTGCTAAGCTACAAGAGTTGGTGAAAGCTCACAGTTGCAGTCATTTGAGAATTTCCAAATTCCAGGGTTCTTAGATTACTGATAGATCTTTTTCCTATTCTGTTTGGGTAGATTTGTAACAGACCAAGCAAGCAGTAGAATTTGTCTTTTCTTTTAACTTGGGACTCACATAAGCCTGTAAGACACTAAGGGAAATGAGATGAACTTCTTTGCGTGATCAGAAGTCTGATTCATGTGCAGAGGTGAATGAATAAGTCGTCCATGATTAAGATCTTGTAAAACAAACAAACAAAAAAAAACTTTTCATTTTCCTACTTGAAATAAAATTAAGTTTCTTATAATATTAATGGTGTGGTGAAAGGAGTGACTCTGAGGGTGCAAAGCCAAGCAATATTTAAAATTTTCTGCCTAAAAAGAAATCTCTAATCTGGCATTGTAGCAAATGGATGTTACATACAAGCTTCTTCTAAATCCCCACATAATTGATTTTTTAGAACTATGACTTAAGACCTTAAAAAAGCTAGCAAGATTCTACAGGGTGCTCATGCCACGTCCTGTCCCCCCCCCCGCCCCCACTACCCCCATTTCCTGTTTGTAGAAGAAGGCTTTAGTCTCCTAGGTCTTTGAGTTCCAAAGAGCCCTGGTGCAAGCAGTTAATAATTAGGGACTTAAAAGAATGCAGAAACAAAGGAAATGTGGTTAAACCAGAAAAATAATGACAATAGTTCAGCAACAAGAGTCCTAATTTCTCCTAAAGGGATACACATAACAATCTGATACATAGCTTTGAGTTGTTTTGCAGGAAATAGACACCCGCCCCCATCTCACAAACACCACCACCACCAATGAGGAGTTTGGTGACTACATGCTGACCACAAAGAACTAGACCCCAGACTGGTTGAGACCTGAAGGTTGATGATTAAGACCCCTGAAACATCACCCTGTTACCTCACCACCAACCAGTCAGAAGAAAGCCATGTCCCCTGTAACCCTCACTGTTCCCCACCCCCGCCCCCCACCCAGTGTGGCCTTTAAAAGGTTTCTCTGACAGCCCTTGCTGAGTTTGAGTTTTCAAACATGAGATGCCCATTCTCCTTACTTGAAAGTGAAAGCATTAGTCACTCAGTTGTGTCCATGGACTGCAGCCCACCAGGCTCCTCTGTCCATGGAATTCTCCAGGCAAGAATACTGGAGTGGGTTGCCCTTTCCTTCTCCAGAAGATCTTCCTGACCCAGGGATTGAACCCGGGTCTCCTGCATTGCAGACAGACTCTTTACCATCTGAGCCGCCAGGGAAGCTCCTCTCCTTGCTAGATGCTATTCCATAAAAGCTGTCCTTTCCTTCATCTCAACCTGGTGTCAGTAAATTGACTTTGGTATGGGGCAGGTGAGTGGACTCAAGTTCAGTAACATTTTCGGGAATACGCTTTATAATCACAGAAAAAACAACAGATATGTCAATCAATTTCATGAAGGACAACAGGTAGAACCTAAGAGGAGAGGTCTTGTGTTTACTGAAGTACCACACACACACACACACACACACACACACACACTGTCTTTCTAGAACTAGAGTTACAGACATGGCTTTAAGAGGACTAGGACACAAATCCCATTCCTCTCATATTCCAGGAGGCTGGTTTGTTTAAAGGGCATCTGAGGGGAATTATCATAATTTCTTTAATACCACCTGGTCCTGAACTTTCCCACAAGTCTGGTGATGGAGAGATTTCCCAAGGAGTTCTGTTTTAAGTATTTATATCCATCTGACTTCCAGGAAAAAGCCAAGAAATTGACAGAGGAACAGAGGATCCCCTAAAGACACTTAGAGATGTACCAGACTGTAATGCTGCACATTTCTTATGACAACATAATATATTAGATTGGAGTGGGCTTGCCTGGATGAGAATCAGAAATTTGGGGAAACAATGGCTCTGTTAGCATATGCAGCCTGCACCCCACCATGGAGCCTTGTTTTGCTTAGCACACTGTGGATTTAAAGTTATGGCCTGAGTGGCTATTCCCAGCCCTCTTGATTTCTCATGAGCACATATATTCACATGCCCCAGACAAGATCATTTCCAGTTTTCAGCACTTGCAGTTCTGGGAAGAGAGAGCTAAACGATGTGAGAGCACTCCCAGTGGGAGAATACATACAGATAGTTGTTCTAGAAACAATAAAGCTAGAGCAGTAAAGGGAATTGAAGGTTAGGCAAGTTTTAAACCTCAGACATTGTGTTCAATTAATTATAACAGAAGGGCCTTACCATGGATTCCAGCTCAAGTCTTAAGTATATAGTGGCTGGATGAGACTCATAGGAGAAAACCATTATTTCTGGGGCTCCTTATGAAAATGATATCCATAAGAAGCTCTTATTTTCTTAGAAAATATTAACACTCAAAAAATTATTGTGGGAAGTGGTTAGAGGTGGGAGTTGGTGCTGCGGCCCTGGTAGGGACCGGAGCTGAGATGCAGAAGGGGCTGCGCCGGTGACCGGAGCTACCGCCCAACGTGAACTCGCTGAAGTAGGTGGAAGATCTCAAGGCTTTGGAGAGGAGACTTACTGAATATATTCATTGTTTGCAACCAGCCACTGGACGTTGGAGAAGGTTTCTTATAGTGGTATCTGTCTGTACAGTTACTGGTGCCTGGAACTGGTTAATAGATCCCAAGATACAAAAGGTGTCCTTCTTCACATCCTTATGGAACCATCCATTTCTCACCATTAGCTGTATTACTCTAATAGGCTTATTCTTCACTGGAATACACACGAAAGTAGTTGCACTGTCAATCTGCTTGATGTCGAACTGTGCTAGCAGAGTACAATATGTCTTGTAATGATACAGGAAAACTAATTTTGAAACCTAGGCCTCATGTTCAATGACAATCTACATTCATTGTTTTGGGTCTTAAAACAACCTTTCTTCAAAAAGTGATAAAGCAAAAGCCATAAAGGATTCCTTTTACAGTTGGATATGTGACTGTCATAGCAACAGTGGACAAGAAGTGTGCAATATTTCCCCAGATTATCTTCATGATGATGACTCTCATTATCAGTGCTTTGGTACCTTTGATTATCTGTGTTTCTGTATTAGTGTCACTTTATTACTTCAGATCCTGCGAACATTTTTGCAGATGAAGTATGTATGTAATATGTTACTAAGTTAAACTTAGAAACAGAACTTCATCCAGTTTTTACAATGTATTTTTGCAAACTACTGTAAATAGCCAATCAATGCCAACGTTAAAGAGGAAATGTTATGTGGACTTGGTTCTCCTGCACCAGTATTTCAGGAACATCTGCTTACCATCTCCACAGTTCTTTAAAACCGTCTATTACTTATAGCTGTGCCTTTCACTCTTAAACTCCTCTTTTAATCAGAATGCAGGAAAAACATCAGACTGAGCTTGGACTAAGGAAAATTCATCTCCATTATGTTGTAAGAAATTATAGATGTTTTGAGAAACAGCTTTTGTTAAGCTAGATATGAATTTCAGCCACTGTTGTGCTATTTTCCAGGTTCATTGTTTTCATTTAATGCTAAATATACTTTTTATTTTTTAAATGATTTGAAAAACACTCCAAAGGCTTCTGAGTAGACAAATTTAGTTATAAATTATGTATTGTCTGGGAATTTGACAGTCATTGTTTTAGATAATTGGATTTTATGCTGTGGTAGACATGCTGTTACACCAGTATTGTGCAGGTGCGGTTGGTCATCCACTCTATCACGGGATCACTAGGGAGCGGCGTCACAAACTAGAGTCTAAAACGGTCACTGTTTAGAGAGTGTTAATGACATACGGTGTATGCATATTAGCCACTTGTACTATAATAACCCTTAAGATTAAAGTATTGGGATTGCTGTAAATATGTTAAAGAACTGGAGGTGCCTTCTTCCTGTTTATTAGCAGATTTTGAAAAGATTTAAATTATTTCATGAGCAATCTTTCTAATTTCATTTAATGTAAAGCTGAAAATTCAAAGACAGGACAAAAAATTTTTAACAAGGCTGCCATTTATCTTAAATGTGTTCATTTTGGTTTTCACATGTATAAAATTGTATTCTTCAAAATGCATCAATAAAACCCTCCACTCCTACTAAGTCTTAAGAAGGTATTCTTTATATTCTTCATTGTTTTATTTCCTGTAAATTTTGTAGGTAAATATGTGCATAAAAATAAATACTTTATATATAAAAAAATTATTGTGTATATTCTGGACACTGGGAACACAAAAGTGAGTATAGATGCCCCACCCCAAGCTCCCAGTTTCTGTACAAATTATTCATGGATTTGACAACAGAAACAAAATGAGAGAAATGTTATAATAAGTCAACTCTTTTCTTAGAGAAGAAAGGCAAAAGAACATCTAAAAGCAAGAAGATATTCTCAAAAATAAATTTTATGCTACTCTGATGCAGGTAGCTAATATTCTCTCCCCCAAGTTTGATCAGATTTTTCAAACTGCCACTTGTCCTTAATGTTGTTGTTCAGTCACTAAGTCATGTCTGACTCTTTGCAACCCCTGAACTTAGCATGCCAGGCTCCTCTATCCTTCCCTATTTCCTGGAGCTTGCTCAGACTCATGTGCATTGAGCTGATGATGCCATCCGACCATCTCATGCCCTGCTGTCCCCTTCTCCTTTTGCCATCAATCTTTCCCAGTATCAGGGTCTTTTTGCAATGAGTCAGCTCTTTGCATCAGGTGGCCAAAGTATTGGAGCTTCAGCTTCAGCATCAGTCCTTCCAATGAATATTCAGGACTGATTTCCTTTAGGATTGACTGGTTTGATCCCCTTGTTGTCCAAGGGACTCTGAAGAGTCTTCTCCAGTACCACAATTCAAAAGCATCAATTTGTTGGTGATCAGCCTTCTTTACAGTTCAACTCTCACATCCATACACAACTACTGGAGAAACCACAGCTCTGACTATATGGACCTTTGTGGGCAAAGTGATATTTCTGATTTTTTAATACACTGTCTAGGTTTGTTGTAGCCTTCCTTCCAAGGAGCAAACATCTTTTTTTAACTGAGACTTCTGCTCTTGAAGGTCTGGAATGCAGATCCACTCACTCTGATTCCCTTCCCAGATGCAGCAGTTTGAAAAGCACCTGCCTCCTATGAAACTGAGATACATTGACTAACTTAAGCGCACATGCTGGAGGGACAGAGGTCTGGAAGATCTTCCTCTAGGGAAGGAAGCACAAGCCCCACCCCCACCCCTCACCCCTCCAATCTCTCTGGCCTAGAACTGCCAAGCACATTTCCATCACTCTCCACCACCCAGCTCACTCTGTGCGCTGCTCTCCATGGTTCCATTCAGGATTTGCCCTGCCTAATTGACTGGCCCACCTGACCCTTTAAAGCAGCTCCTCCTCTGACCACCTGCCCTGCCAGGTGACCTCTGCCAGCACTGGGCACCTTTCCAAGCGGCTCCTGCTCTGGGAGGTAGCCCCGCATACCTGTGCATCCACAGAGGTCACGGCCGGTCTTGTTTGCTGCTTGACTCTATGTGAACACTGGACTTCCCTGATAGATCAGAGGGTAAAGAATCTGCCTGCAATGTGGGAGACCCAGGTTCAATTCCTGAGTCAGGATGATCCCCTGGCGAAGGGAATGGCAACTCACTCCAGTATTCTTGCTGGAGAATCCCACGGCCAGAGGAAACTGATGGGCTACAATCCATGGGGTCTCAAAGAGTTGGACACTGAGCAATGACACTTTCACTTTCACATGAATATTATCTTTCATTGCCTGATATCTAACAAGTCAAAACCCATGTGTCATATATTTTGGTGGAAGGGTATATCTGGTTCTTGCTACCCACATTAGATGAAGTGGAAGTCCCATGGTTTGTAAAAGTGTAGCTCTATTTCAACTATTCATAGAAGAATAATTTACAGAGTAGCAGAAGCTGTTTGGGGCCATCAGCAATTTGAAATGAGATGTGTTATTTTGCACACATCATCAGTGTATATTTCTCATCCTATGTCTTGGGGGAACATGTCTCTTCAGGTGAACAGATCATCCAGACAGGTTTGTACGGCTCAAAATTAAGCATCCAATTCATCTTCTGACAGGTCCTTCAATTATTTAACTCATGTCCCATTGGTTTTAATCAGGAGCTGGTATTTTCCATGTCTTACTAATTTCACTTCACATTCAGATGATTTCTGCCGTTTAGGAGCCCATATTTCAAAGAAACCTACACCGCACGGGGCTATTTATTACTGCAGCCCACCCATACTCTGTTAGGAGCCACATTTACTTTTATAGAATTCTGTACCTCACTCAAGATGTGAAGATATTCATTTGTTTTGGCTTTCAGCAACCGTCCTCAATTCATCTGCATTTTAGAATGTTTGGCAGAGAGTCTTCAAAGACTGTGGTTTAGGGAAGTAGCTGTTTTCCATTTTCACTGCAAATAAAATTACCTCTTTTTTTTTTCCTTTTCTTTTGGTTTGGTTTCATCAAGGATCATGGATTTCACAAGTGCATGACTATCGTTCACTTGAAAGCCCTGCCTCTATTAATGAAGCTGTAAGTCTTCCATTCACTAAAGTCTGAATCCTCACCTTTCGAAATATGGAGAGCAAGAGAAGGGTGAGGTAGTCACTTAGCTTTCAATTATTTTTAACACTTCCTCTTACATTGATCTCTTTCCCCCATCACTAAAACACTGGCCTAAGCCTTTATCTTTGCAAGCCTGACTACTGAAATTTACTTTTTGTGTATTATTTAAAACCTTCCTTGTTTAACAAGAATGATCATATTGACTTACAATGTGAGATGCAGTTGCAAGGCTACGTAGAGGTTAAATTTTCAGTAAGTCTTATCCTAACCATCATATTTAAAATTGCCATCTATTCACTCCTGAAGGAAATCAACCCTGAATATTCTTTGGAAGGACTGATGCTAAAGCTGAAGCTCCAGTACTTTGGCCACCTGATACAAAAAGCTGACTCATTGGAAAAGACCTTGCTGCTGAGAAAGACTGAAGGCAGGAGGAGAAGGGGGTGACAGAGGATGAGATGGTTGGAAGCCATCTGATTCAATGGACATGAGTTTGAGTAAACTCCAGGAGATAGTGAAGGACAGGGAAGCCTGGCATGCTGTAGTCCATGGGGCCGCAAAGAGTTGGACACAACTTGGCGACTGAACAACAACAAATTCACTCATGAAACTATCTAAATTCAACTTATCTTGCTCTAATTGCTCTTATTTTTTTTATAAAGGTTACAGAAAAGCTCTTTTGTATATATATAATAAAAATATTATGTATAATAAAAATATATCTTGAGGTCTATAATTAAGTTATATACTAAATACTCTACGACTTCTAATAAATGTTTGATTTCCTTTTTTATTATGTTTATTGTGTATCTCTCTTTCTTAGAGGGTGTGTTTGGAGGAGCAAGGAATCTTTATTCACCTAGAACAGAGCTTGACATTTGGGAGATGTTAACACATCTTTGTTGAATTAATAAACAGAGCTACAGGTACTTTTTGAAGTTTCATGTTAGCCCTTTAACTTTTATGAAAGACCTACATTAGTGCCTGTTTTCGCTAAATAGGAGAATTCTGAAGAGAATTTTTGCTTTGATGATAAAAGGTGAAAAGTGAAAATAGCACCTGTCACTTATTAATACTTTGGTATGAGCCTTTATGGAGACATCACCCTGAACAGTGAGAGGAACGCCGCCAAGTGACTTCCCAGGAACTGCACTCAGCACCCAGCCACCAGAGCTTTAAACTACTGTCTGTGAGCATCTGCGCTCTATCTTGATTTATCCTGTGTATTTGTTAGCAAGATGTGTCCGAAGGTAACTGCTTATTCACTTTATAACATTTCGGCTTAGGAAAATTTCCATAGGAAAGCTCTATTTCTGATAGAGGGGAAAACTCAATTAAAAAACAGATAAACCAGGTAATAAAGTAAGAGAAACAAATAATTGAGAAGATGGAATTAATTGCTGTGTTTGCTGAGTTTCTTAGCAGAAATACAGGAATGTGATGAGCCACCAAGCTCACTTTTAATATAGATTAAAAATTATTTTTTACTTAACATTAAACTCAAGAGAACGATTACAACAACCTCATGCCTTTTCTCTCTACTCTTGAATATTCAGCCTTATTCCTACAGGATTGTTCTCACTAATGTGATGCTCTATTACTGAGCATATTGTCTTCTCCAAAAGCTCAAGGTGTGCCCATGCTTGCTACAGGATAAAACGTAAACTTAGTGAAATTCAAAATCACTGTCAACCTGAGAGCCTAATTTATCCTATGTTCTTTTCAGTCTTTTAACTTTTCAAACGTTAAACTCCAAGGTTATCTACTTACTGGCCAAAATGTTAATTACAAAAAAACAAACAGACTTTTAAAGAGTACCCTGTATCTCCTCTTCCTCTCTTTTATTTACACAGTTCATGCTGTCTTAGCTCTCTCAGGCTGCCGTAACAAAGTAACCCCCGCAGACAGAAGGACTTAAACAACAGACATTTGTTTTCTAGAAGTTCTGGATAATGAATAGAAAGTCCAAGGTTAAGTTCCTGGAATGTTCAGTTTTTGTGAGAGCTCTCTTCCTGACCTGCAGATGGCTGCCTTTTCAGCGTGTCCTCCTAAGACGGAAAGACACAGTGAGTGATAGAGAAAGCACTCGCTGGTGCTTCTTCCTCTTCTATAATGACACCAGTTTTATTGAATCAGGGTCCCACCTTTATGATCTCACTTAACCACAATCACCTTTGTAAAGACCTAATCTCCAGCACAATCACACTATGTGGGGTTAAGGCTTCAACCTACAAATTTGGGCGATCAATCCTATACACCTGTATATTCATTCTGCATTGTCCTTGATTTATCAATTTCCCTCTCTCTTTCCCCTCTCTGGCAAACTATTCCTCTCCTAAAACACTTTACATATCACTCATCAATTGTTTTCTCCTCCTCTAAGTGCCTATGAAAACAGAGAGAGGCATTCAGTTGGAGGTTAATCACAAACTACTGCATGCTCTTTCTATTGCTGAGTTTGTATATCATTTATCACTTGTGCTGATTAACCTTTTATGTGTTTGTACCCTTTCTTTGTAACTAAATTGTAAGGTCCTTGGTGTCAGAGACTGTGATGTATCTCTTCAAATTCTATAAACACCTAGCATGTATTCAGGGCCTATATGCCAGTTTTCATGTTTCATAACTATCAGTTATTTTTAAGGCATTTGCATGTATTAATACAATAACTAATTTGAGTCTCATTAGATTACCTTGATAGGTAATCCTAATCCCATTTTAAAGATGAAATGAAAACTCAGAGAAGCTATGCAACTTATCCAAAATAACACAAGTTAGCAACAGCACTAAGTCTAGGCTCTAAAGTTGATCCTTGTTTTGATCTTTCTTCAGTCACACTTACTAATTTATGTTTTGTAGAACAAGAGTTTCTTTAGCTGTCCCTCAAATAGCACAACCAAAATAATATAAATAATATGCCCTTTCGGCCACCCAGGGGGATTATCCCTAATAAATGGCAGTTGAACAAATGGTGTGTGGCTGGAGTTATCATCACTTGCCTTTAGATCATGACACTGATTCATCAGTTGATGCAGTGTTAGTCCTTAAAGCCTCAATGAGATTCGGAGGCACAACAAGAACCTGTGCTTCCCCCGGAGCTGAGGACTCAAGGCCTGCAATGCCCCTCCTCATAAATGACCACTCGTCATCTCTGAGGTCTGTATTACTATACTTTCAAAGGCAGGACCTGATCCCAAATTGAATGAGCAGTATCCTCCTCGTGTCACTCACTGTGACAATGAGACCCAGGAGGGATGACTGTAGCAAAAGACACCTTCCAGCCTTAGGGGAGAGGCCCTGGCATTCAAGGCATCTGTGGGCCAGAACCCCTGGTTAACAGCCTCCACTGCCTCTCCACTCCTTTGGATTCTTCTCCTCTGGATTTGATCTTTTGAAAAAAACAAAACAAAACAAAACAAAACAAAACTGCCAGACCCACCCCTGGGACTGGCATTTTTATTCATGGCCTAGAATTTGTATTAAAGTAGCACTTTATACAAGTCAAGATACATAAGAGATGATACTTTCTTGGAAAGAGACTGAAGGCTTTGCCTTCAGAGAGAATGGGCTCTGAATCTGAGTCTAGCTCTAATGACTGGTGTGCACGCCTGGGTGCTAAGTCGCTTCAGTCATGTCCAACTCTTTGCAACCCCATGGACTGTTGCCCACCAAGCTCCTCTGTCCATGGGATTCTCCAGGCAAGAATACTGTAATGGGTTGTCATACCCTTTTCCAGGGTATCTTCCCCACCCAGGGATCGAAGCTGTATCTCTTAAGTCTCTTGCATTGGCAGGTGAATTCTTTACCACTAGCATCACTAGTGTAAAATTTAGCCACTTAATTTCTTTGGGTTCATTTATGAAATGCAGATAATCTTTGCCTTATATGATTGAAAGAGATTGAGAGATAATGTCCATTAATAGTCTAGAATATTGCAAAGCCAGGAGGTCAGTGATATAGAACTGCTACTGAGAGAGAGGTTGGGAAATTCTTTCTCCCACTTGGAGCCACCTTGGATAGTAATGAGAAATGTTGCAGACTCATGGCTACCAGGACTGAAATATTAGGTCAAACTTAATAACTTATCTCATATAATATAGACCCTTTTCAGGGATCACTACCTTGATTGAAGACAAAGGGAGAAGAGAGTGTCAGAGGATGAGATGGTTGGATAGCATCACCAATTAAATGGATGTTAACTTGGACAAATTCTGGGAGATAGTGAGGGACAGGGAGGCCTGGTATACTGCAGTCCATGGGGTCACAAAGAGTTGGACACAACTTATGACTGAACAACATAATACAGAAAAATGCCTCTCGGGGTGTAGTTTGGTCTGAATTGGGGGCATGTAGCACATTTGTGACCCCAGGAGTTACCTGCTCATCTAAGATAGACCATCCCACCAGTTCTCAGGATGAGGGAGCACATATAAAGTCAGTCCCAGTTTAATTTTAGATGGTCAACTTTCACCGCCCCAGATTGGAAACCTTTTCTTCATTTTTTCAAGAGTTGTGCAAAGAGAGAACAAGCAGCATATGTCTTGATTTTCCTTTAATTTTCCTTCAGCTACAAGTGTTAACCCAGAAAGCACAGAGGGTGTAAGGGATGTCACAATTTGTATGTAGGTGGCAGAGAGTCATCAGACTCCCCTCCCAACCCTAGTATTTCCAATGTTCCCATATAGAGGGTCAAGGGAACCAGTATCTCCATGCATCTACTCTCCAGACAAAACCTGAGAGGTGAGCTGAAGGCAGCTCATGGCACCCAGCGAGATCTATTAATGCATCTCTTCCCAACTGTGTGCTCAGTGATGACTCACTGCTGCTTGGAATCAGCCATAGTGAGAGGACCCTACATTACAGGCATAAACTATAAATTGAGGCCTTTTATTAGAGGAGACTAGGTTGATCAATGGGCTTTGCTGGTGGCTCAGATGGTAAAGAATCTGACCGCAATGCAGGAGACCTAGGTTTGATCCTTGGGTCGGGAAGATTCCCCTGGAGGAGGGAATGGCAACCTACTCCAGTATTCTTGCCTGGAGAATCCCATGGTCAGAGGAGCCTGGCGGGCTACAGTCCATGGGGTCACAAAGAGTCAGACAAGATTGAGCAACTAAACAGCACACACAGCTTGATTAATATTAACTTCTACACCACTGACTCTGACCTTCAGCAGCCTAAGGGTCTTTAACAAATGCAGAATCTCAAATGCAGACGGGATATGATTGAACTTTGATATCTCTTAGAGGAGGAAGAATTAGTATAATATTTCACACCCTGCAAAGTTAGAGCTTTTGGATTATTGGAAGTGTATTTACTTAATGGCTCTAAAAAAAGAAAGGTTAGCCCTTGAAATCAATGTTGCTGACAGATGACTGAAATAATAAACACAAACCTTGCAAAGGCTCAGCCCAGGGAGGCCCACATGTCACTCCAAACCTCTTTGGTCTGGCTATCAGGCTGGAAATCTCAGACGGGGGCTGGCAGTGGATATTTCCACTGTTTCTGGGATTTGGCTCAGTCAGGGATGCCACAATCTCAGTTCACTTTCTTCTGTGGTGTTGCTTGACTTCCAATTCCATAAGAATCATGTAGTCAAAGGAAAGGCAAACAAAACAAAGAGCATGAAAAGGAAAACAGGAAGGGAATTTGATGAACAACCCTCAGTGAGGATCTGGTTGGTTTGATTTTCATGTGTATGGTCATGTATTTCAGACCAACTCAAGCTCCCTTCCCCCTAACGCCATTCCTTGTCATCCCCTCACACTCCGCTCATTAAGATTTCAATGGAGAGATGCAGAGCCGATGCCATAAATGTGTTTTGACTTCTGCCAGCTCATACGAGGAACCCTGGTAGGTAACAGTGAACCTGTCTTTGGAACCAACTAACTTGGCAGATGAAGACTTTCAACTTGGAGTGAAAGCAAATTTGGTGTCTTTCCCATGTATCTGTGATCAGAATACCCAAGGCTTTTTTTTTTTTCTGCCTAAAGATGACCTATTCTGTTGAGATGCAATTTCAGAAAATAATCAAGGGGCAACCCTACAAGCTCCTTCTGCTTTTGCCAAAGATGCTCACTGCAGAGTAGAGTACAAGACAACCCAGCAGACCGGTGGGCATCCACTCAGGAAGTCATCCCCTCTCTACCCCTCTCTCTTAATGCAGCACTAACATCTACATGGAAACAGAAACTCTTAAGTATTTTACCACAATTTTCAAGAAAAAAAAAAAAGAGGTGTGACTGGATAGAGGCAGGCAGACTGTCAGGGAATGAGGTACCAAGTTGGGAGGTATGCCAGGATTAGCCTTCATCTCTTTCTCTAGGCTGATCAAAGCTCAAAGCTGCCTGGCCCTGGCTGCACATAGGAAATTCTTTGCTTTCACTGCGAGGCAAAGAGTTTGGTCTCCTGGCCTCCAAGGAGGTCACCAACCATGCCGACCATCCATGACCTGCCTTTGAATACCTATACAATTTCAGCCAGCCTGGAATGGTACGTTTATTCAAAGTCTGTCCAAAAGTCTAAAACTGGAGAGGACCAGGAAATTTCCAAAGACCAGAGAACAACTGTAAATATTTACTTTGAATTCCATACTGCCCAGTCTCATCCAACAGAGGAAAAAGTAAAGAGTAGGCCTTTCCCAGTGGGGACAGGAAAACCGGGGTCACGTGGTGGTCTGCCATACATCTAATCACTTACTCATTGCAGTCAAGCTGAAGCCATACCATGTGCTCATGAAGAGGGGACAATGTAATATCCACATCCTTGGTTTCACACATCAGACAATGGGGGTTCAAATCCTTGGCTCCACCACTCCTTGGCTTGAGTGACTACTCAGAGTGTTAACTCTCAAATCCCTCATCCACCAAGTGATAAAGATATTAACTGATTGATTTGCTTGGGGCCTTTCCATGTGGCGGTAGTAGTAAAGAACCTGCCTGCCTATGCCAATGCAGGAGATGTAAGAGACACAGGTTCAATCCCTGGGTTGGGAAGATCCCCTGGAGAAGGAAATGGCAACTCATTCCAGTATTCTTGCCTGCAGAATCCTGTGGACAGAGAAGCCTGGTGGGCTACAGTCTGTAGAGTCACAAAGTGTCAGACAAGACTGAAGCAGCTTAGCACCCACATGACACTTGGCCCAAACTTTGTCTCACAGTAAATACTAAATATGAATAGCTATTCCTATTACTGAACATATTAAAAAAAATTAGGCCTCTCCCAGCATATGTTATAAAACAAAATGCTTCCAGGCGACAGTGTTTATAGTCAGCGGAAGCCCACGGTTCAGCGAGCCAGGTTGGACTCATCTGCTTAAGACCATTTGAGCAGTTTTCTCAGCATCACTGCTGGCTTATCTTCTTGCAATCGAGGTCTCTCTCCATCAATAAACAGTGATATCCCTTGTGCTAATCTGGCTCTTTGGTTTAACGCTGTTGGTTTTGAACTAATAACCAGGGTATTAATACGATTATTAATATTCTTTCATCTGCTCTTGTCATCGGTCCTTCCAATATAAACAGTCTGGGTATGTATGGAGCTTCGCTGATAGATTTCAAGTTGGGACGATGCATGAGGTGACCTCTTTTCCAGGGTGGTGATACTCTTTCTGATTGTTTCCCCAAAGAAGAGTCAAGCTTAGGAAAATCCACTAGTCAAGCTAGGATTCTCCAGCTGCCTGTGCTTATCTAACCTTAATGCTTATATAACAGTGATCACCAGCACTGCATGTGAATAATGTCTAATGTGTGACTCTATCATCAAGTAAGCTGTGACATCTGGACTTCCTTGGTGGCTCAGATGGTAAAAAATCTGTCTGCAATGCAGGAGACACAGGTTTGATCCCTGGGTTGGGAAGATCCCCGAAAGGAGGGCATAGCAACCCACTTCAGTATTCTTGCCTGGAGAATCCCATTGACAGAGGACCCTGACAGGCTACAGTGCATGGGGTTGCAAAGAGTCAGAGACCATTGAAGCAGCTTAGCACGCGCGCGTGCACACACACACACACACACACACACACACATGCACACACATGCACAGGTCAGCAGGAGCTCTGCACACAGTCATGAACCCAAACACCTTTAACTCTGCTGTCTTAATTTATAACATCCAGAATCACTGACGCATAAAAAAGAGAGAGTGGAGAACTCACACCTCTACTAAATGCCTTGGGCTGGAAATGCTACACAGCACTTCCAGGGCTGGTCCATTGGTCAGAATTAGTCACACGAACCTTCCTAAATGAAAGGCAAAAATCTTTCCACACACCCAGGAAGAAGAGCAGAGCAGTAGATCAGGTGAGCAATACTCACTTCTATCACAGATCCAAAGAAAGACATTTCACAGCAAGTTTGAACAGTAAATATAAAAGATGCTAAAACCTGGCTCATAATATATTTCAGATACACGTATATTTGATTTCTACAGTGAATCATACATTTCCATAGCTCCATTTCAGCCCCTAATATGATCCTGACTATGTGCTCTAAGGCATTTTTCCTGTACATGCTCATGATCTTTGCCTAAAAAGTTTTGCAAAATAGGATCATAAAATTTCCACAAGCACAGTAGTTCCTCTTTCACTCAGGACCCAGGTGGTAAACTTTAGGCCAGTCATGCAGTCAAATGCCTGTGGTTTGTGAAGAGCCCTCAAGCACAGCTGCAATGCTCGGTGCTGGGAAACTGCAGGTCCGCTGGGACAGCTGCAAGCTCTTTCAGAGCTTCCATTTTAAGCCATCAGTTGGCCACTTCCCTGGAGAAGCCACGTATATTGCGGAGTCATTCACTCCCCTTGCCATGGTGAGGCAGTTTTGGAGAGAAAATTTCTATGTATCGGCTGAATTTTTCAGATACCGGGCTGTATTACTACTGTCATTTTGCGTGGAACCCTTGAGGATCTTCAGACACATTTTTAACAATTAAAATAGTGAGAAGAGTCATCAAATCATAGCTTCTGCCCAAATCCAAATCCGCTTAGGATGGCTTTGTGGAGATCAGTCCTACAAACATCAAAGACTCAAAAGAGACAAGAAGCCATCATAGACATTTTTTAAAAACAAACAAAAAATAGTGGTCAGAGAGCCAAAGGCAAAAGCCAACAAATATTTGTAGAATAGGCAAGCTAGCATTTACAGTCAGGAAACAGCTCTTTCCCTGGGACCCAGGAAAATGATTGAGGCTCTGCCCTCTCCCCCACCCCTCAACCCCAAGGAGTGCCTTCTAAGACTCTGGCTTCAGCAGCTGGTGAAGATGGTTATTTTCCTTGTAATCAATTAAAAACTTATGTTTGATTACTTTGAAGAAAAAAAGGAAGATAAGAATGTTGTCGCAGGACAAATTCTTAAGTCTTTTCCTAAAACAACTAAGAGCTTTAGTTGTCTCTTCATCACCGTTAATCAAAGAAGAAGGCATTTTCAAGATAGATGCTTCCACACTCTGACTTTTAGTCAGATTGGTAATGCCTTAGTTTTTCTTCCTAAATAAGGGAAACTATGTTTCTTCCCCTCCTCCCACTCCCATATAGCTGCTTTTTATTCCAGCTATGCACAGGAAGTTTCTAGAGTCTCATTAAACTAGACCACTAAAGGCTGTTCCACAAATGAGCCCATGCCTGTCTCTCCCCTGAAATCCAGCTGTGCTTAGAGGAACCGGGGACCTTGAAGTGCATTGCTTTTGACTTTCTGCTTCTTAGAAACTGTGTGTGGGCCACCCACTCTGTCCAGTGGGTGGACATACAATCTTTACTCCTGGAATCACTCTGTCAGTCCCTGAGTGCGAGAGTATGTGTTCCTGAGGTGTCTGTCCTGCTCTCACTGCTCTAGTTTTCACTGGGTGATGCCGTCTACTGTACCGACCTCCATTATCTCTGGTTGGTTGTCTTTATATGGGTGATTCTCCAAGTCTTGGTTATGTTCCCAGTCTAAGTTCTACATGTTTCCAACTGAACTCAGTATCTTTCGTTCATTCTAAACGTATTTCTAGAAGCCCTTTTTGTGTAGGGTTTTCAAGCCGACCCCACCAATAACTCTGGAGTCATGTTAAGAAACACAAAAGAGACAAAGTAAGGAATGATAGCCAGGATGACTGCCAAGAGATTCAGACTTCATGTGTGATAGTTGAAAGAGGAGATAGGAAAGCAATCTGGGGAAATTTCCCGTTTGAGGTTCTAGTTGTTTACTGGCCTTGGCCTCTGAAAATGATTACTGGAGTAGACAAAGGAGAGAGAGCAGAGGTTTGTGTGTGTGTATGTGAGTATGTGACCTGACCAGTTGGCATTAATGAAGATTCTGTCCTTTCAAAAGTGAGCATATACCTAGTCTGGCTCCTTTGAGCCCTCCTCTTTTTTTTTTTTAACATTCATTTTTTCATTTTTTACTATTTAGTTGGCTGCATTGCATCTCAGTTGCAGCACATAAGATCTTCCTTGTGGCAAGCAGGATTTCTCACTGTGGTGCACATGGGTTCTTCATTGCAACTTGTGGGCTTCTCTCTAGTTGTGGCACGCAGGCTCAGTTGCCCCATGGCATGTGGGATCTTAGTTCCTTGATCAGGGATTGAACCCGTGACCCCTGCATTGGAAGGCAGATTCTTAACCACTGGACCACCAAGGAAGTCTCTGAGCCCTCTTCTTGACCAGCCTCAACCTTGGCCAATAAAAACTAGAGACTCTCAGTAGGTATGATTTTATCCACCTAATCCTACCACCCATTAAAAGGCTTGAACAAATACAAACATAGTTTCTAAGTCAAGGCATCAGAGGATAATTCCACACCCCCTATATGTTCCTGTCTGGGAAAGCACAAGCTGACAAACGAATCTACTCTTTGTCCCAGCTGACCAGAAGATAGAGTGCCTGTCACTCAGTCTCTGAGGGAAGATGGAAGTCAAACTTCCATGAGTACCAGTTAGCAAAATCAGATGGTTTCACATGGATCAACTCCCCTTACTGCTTTTAATAAATTTCCATTTCCCTGACTCCAGCTCAAGTCCTGGACATCCCTCCTCCCTCCTCCCTCACTCCCTTTAAAACATCCAGTTACTTCATACAAATCGAAGTTGAGTTCAGTTCATGTTGAACCCTCTTCTCTATTGAAGTAATTTATCATGGAATAAAATCTGTCCTTGCCACTTTAATTCATGTCTAGTGGTACCATTTTCAGGAATATATACTCTGATGGCCTGGTGGATCTGATTTCTGAGTTTGACATGGCACTTAGTAGGGTGGCTGTCTCTAGGAAAAGGTCAGAAGACATGAGTTGGACAAAAACTGACCAAGTGATGGCTGGAGGGAAGTCTGGCTCAGATGAAGGCACTGGGGTGATGTATTTTAAAGAAAGTCAGTTCTCAACAGGGAGAACATTTGTATTCTCAGAACTTTTTTCAAGATATTCTTCATGGTAAGGATTTTTAAATAGAGGAGTGGTGTGGTCCCATAAACTTACTCCCATGCCTTCTCTCTTTTCTGTTCAAAAATAAACTGGTTTATAAGCCTTTAATTTGTTTCTGCCCCTCACCCCCCCAAAAAAAAGAAACTTTTATGAAAATTAGTCTCATGCATTTCTATGCACACAAAAGTGTTAATATAAGAAGGTTTATTATATTATTTCATTTAGGACTCTGACTTCATTCATACAATCAGAATTTCTTTGTTTATTCTTTAGTCATGTTCTGGCCTTTAATGTTTGTTTCTTTGACAGTTGTATACGCAGTTTTATAATTTAACTGTATGCCTTAAAGGTCCAGAAAGTAAACTTAGATTACAACAAGTCAGATAAAACAGACGATAAGCTAAATAAAATGTACTTAGTTCCATTCACTTAGTAGCATCAATGCATAACACATTCCAAAAGCGGGCATATATCAAATTTAAAATGGATAATCTTAATTGGGTTCAATGATTGGATAAACGGTCAAACAATTTTCATTGCATATGCTTTGGGCCATGCATTTCATTCCTTATTGATTTACTTTATGGAATTAAGATATCAATTATTTGTTTTGGTAGGAATAGGGAGGATAATCAGAGGAAGGGGCAGTGGTGGTGAACACGCCTCTTGCTGCTGCACAAAAACACATATGGTGGGTGATGACACGATAGCTAACTCCCGTAGAGACCTAAATGGCTTATCTTGGCACGTGTGGGTAAGTATGTTTATTAATCTAAAAAATGAGAAAACATTATAAAAATATAAGAAGTAGAAAACCCTAGACAAGTTAAAATACAGAAAAATTTTAAGCAAAGTCATTTGAATCAGGCAATATTTAATGTATCAAATAGTAATCTTAATAACTAGGTATAAAGTAATCTAAACCCAGGACACTAACCATGTCAAAAGGCAGCAGGCAGCCTGGCCACCCCAGAATCCTTTGCCAGGGTTAGTGTTTTGTTGATTACACACTTAGGCACCCCCTGGTTACAAGAGTACTTGTTTATTATTGATATTATAAAAATAATCATTCTCTAAATGATTACACGTAGTAAATAAAATTAGAACTATACATAAGGATTGATTAATTGCCATTTCTTTAAGGACCACTTGTAACTTCTTCTGCCTGCTTCACAGACCTGTAGGAGAGAAAGAAGACAAAAGAAGATGCACTTAATGATATGTCTATAGCACAACATGTGAAAAAGAAAGACTGGGATTTTCATGCTTTCCTCTACTCCATCTGAACTTTTACAGTGGCACTGACCTTAGAGTATTACCTCTAGTAACCATATTTAACTGTCATTATGTCCATTTCTGGTACCTGTATACAACATCTTTGTATATAAAATATGCAAAAATAACTTGGACGGGTAAAATAGGTGGACTTCCCTCCTAATAGTGCCAGTGAGAAATACCTGCAAGGTATATACACAATTACTCTCCTTGAAGGAATTCTGAGACTGAATGTAGAAAACTAGAGCAGCATAAAGCAAGTCAGCCTGTTCCACTTTGGCACTGAAACTATCTGTCCACACTTCTTGATTGAATGAACTGCTTTTTTCCCCAGAAAAATATGACTAGAATGTCAAGGAAATATGTCCATGCTTCAAGAATATTTTATATGTTTTTCAATGCTTTTTACCCAAGTTATATTTAATATTCACTGATTAGATCATAAACACATTGAAAGAAGAATATTAATCTCTGAATGACTCCTAGGACTTGAAAGAATCCTTTGTGTGTGGTGTTTGATTAGTAAGTAGTTGTTTGATGGAAGAGAAAGGAGGAAGGGAGGAAGAGAGGTAAGGAAGAAGGGAGTTGGGTTATTTGTGTGCATACTTCTCCTTTATCTAGAATATTCCACTTATCCCAACTAACCTTGCCAACTCCTTTATCTCACTCTCTCCTTTAGGGCTTTTTTTTTTCTTTTTGATGAGGACCATTTTTAAAGACCTTATTTAATTTGCTACAATATTGTTTCTGTTTCTAGATTTTGGTTTTCTGGCCACGAGGCATACGGGATCTTAGCTCCCGGATCAGGGATTGAACCAGCACCCCCTGAACTGGAAAGCACTGGACCATCAGGGAAGTCCCACCATTCAGGTCTTAAAGACCATTTTCTCAGGGCTCCTGACCACTAGTCAAGCTAGCTTTCTCCAGCTGTATGCACTTACCTAATCCTAATGCTTACATAACAGTAATCATCAGAATTGCATGTGAATAATAATATAATGTGTGACTTTATCATCAAGTAAGCTGTGACATTGGGGATTCTCTGGTGGCTCAGATGATAAAGAATCTGCCTGCAATGCAGGAGACAAAGGTTCGATCCCTGGGCTGGGAAGATCCCTTGGAGAAGGGAGTGGTGTGGTCCCATAAACTTACTCCCATGCCTTCTCTCTTTTCTGTTCAAAAATTAACTGGTTTATAAGCCTTTAATTTGTTTCTGCCCCTCACCCCCCCCCCAAAAAAAAGAAACTTTTATGAAAATTAGTCTCATGCATTTTTTATCTTTTCCATGTTTTATCATAAAACAGTTTCCAAGTTTTATCATAAAGCATGTGTAATGAACATAATATTTTGCCAACTACACAATGGTACAATGCAGAAATTATTTCTTCAGGGGATTTTTAATACACAAGGACTGGGTCACTGAGCAACTACAGCAGAACACAGGAGTTGGTATACCATTACATAGAAGCTGGTTAGCCATTTGGTAGGCGTATTTCAAAGAAGGGGTGCGCGTGGAACAGGAAGAGAAGTAGATCTTTCTCAGATTCTTTCTCATTTTGATATTTTATGATTCTGTCAGTGCTAAGGACATACCCAATGCTTTACTCCTCCTGGTAACATCCTTGAGAGAAGATACTGAGAATTTTTCATCTATATACATCCAGTTCATAGAGTAACCTCATGTCCCAGGATATCAAATTGTTTTGAGATGCTACATCTCTAAGATATGTTTTGTAGTATCTTAGGGTTAGGGTTAGCACAAAGAGGGTAGATATTTGCATCTCACGTATATCTAAAAGTGATCTTCCTGCCATGGACAAGAGATTTAAAATTCTCACCCGACTTCCTCCACACAGGAGAACACAGACTCAATGAGGAGCCTGAGATCCACAGAACGTCACAAAAAGAAAGAGAAAACATCATGGAGGAGGAAAATCTTTTTCTCAGTATAGGTCATGAAGCGTATGTATTTTTTAAAAACCTAGATTTGAGCCATTTTAAGTGGTGCTCATCATTACCAGACATGGACATTAAGTGCCCTGAGCAAACATACCAGAGTAGACCAGTGCAGGACAAGAAGAGCACGGAACGCAAAGAAGAAGATCCGCAGAACCTGCACAATGAAAGAAAAAGAGGTAATGTCCTGGACCAGGAAAAAAAAAAAAGTCAATGAAACACAATTCCCTTGCGGTTTGATTAATTTCTTATGAGGATTAACTGAAATCAATATCAAAACTACACTCAGAGTATATAGTGATGGCAATCATACATAATTTAACTATTTACATGTGTTGGTTCTCATTTCATAAGCCATTTTCAATTTAAACTTTTTCTGATTTTAAATAAAAACTAGGGCAAAAGGCCCCTCAAGATAAGTGCTATGAACATATACGTGGATTGCAAGAAGATCCCGTCTAATCACAGTCATGATTCTTACATCCAGTATGGGTTCGGCAGCAAAGGCATGCTTTACAGACTACTACTACCCTAACACAGTATGTTCAGGTCTGGATATATACATGTCACATATTATGATGCTATAGAATTTGTAATTTAACATAATCATCACAAAATTATTATAAGATTTACATAAAACAGTATGTATTTACATGTATATACTATATTTGTAATGCCTGGCACATAACATTTGTTGTTGCTGTCCAGTCTCTAAGTCGTCTCTTAGTGACACCATGGACTGCAGCATGCCAGGCTTCTCTCTTCTTTACTGTCTTCCTGAGTTTGCTCAAATTCATGTCCATTGAGATAGTGATGCTATCTAATCATCTCATCCTCAGCCGCCTCCTTCTCCTTTTGCCTTTAATCTTTCCTTGCATCAAAATCTTTTCCAATTAGTTGGCTCTTTGCATCAGGTGGTCAAAATACTGGAACTTCAGTTATGGCATCAGTCCTCCCAAAGAATATTCGGGGTTGATTTCCTTTAGGACTGACTGATTTGATCTTGCAATCCAAGGGACTCTCAAGAGTCTTCTCAAGCACCACAATTTGAAAGCAGCAATTCTTTGGTGCTCAGTTGTCTTAAGATATTGGTTTGATCCCTGGGCCAGGAAAATCCCCTGGAGAAGGGCATGGCAACCCACTCCAGTATTCTTGCCTGGAGAATCCCATGGACAGAGAAGCCTGGCAGGCTACAGTCCATAGGGTTGCAAAGAGTCAGACACAACTGAAGCAGCTTAGCATGGACGCACAGCTGTCTTTATGGTCTAACTCTCACATCCACACACGACTACTGGAAAAATCATACTATACGGACTATTTGGACTATACGGACCTTTGTCCACAAAGTGATATAATGTTACACACGTAATATATGCTAAACGTGATTTCTCTGAATGCATCCTTGAGGCAGAAAAGCAGAATAAGGGGACATGAGTATTCTACTTAAAAAGAGCAGGGAAATAAAAACAGGAGATCAAAGAAAATGAAATAAAGGCAGCAAGGGAGATAAGTCTTCACATTTCTTGAAGAGAAAGGAAATAGATTAAACCCAAGTTTTCCAAAGCAGATTTTGGAATGCTAGTCCTGCAAGGTGTTAATATAGATAATCCACAAATGGTTCCTTGATCAAAGACTTTTCAGCAATAACATACCATCTGCTTTTTGGAGGCTCAAAATACACACAAGCATATTAAAGGCTCTTCGAAGTCCTATAATAAAGGGAACTATTTAACCTGATATTTTATCAAAGTTACCTGATAATAGATTTTCATATAACTCACTTTTTAAAATTCTACAGAGATATGTTGTAAATACCGCTTCAGCTAGAATAGAGGCATGTCAGTGCAAAACAGAAAACTCAGTAACCAAAGAGAAAGCATAAGTTTTGTACTCAGATTTGGGTTCAAATTCTGATTTTACCCCTTCTCATACATCTGACTTGAGTCAGTTAGCATCGCTCAGAGTCCAGCACAGAGGAGCGTTATATAGGTAGCACCTCTGGAAGTATCATTAAGCATTGGGCATTTGACAGTTTTAGAAAATTCAAATTTAGATGAAGAAGAACTACAAACATTTGGATTGAAAGTCTCGACCTTTATATGTAGATGCTGAATAAAGCTGGAGAACTTGATAAATGTTTTGAAACCTTACACATAGAGAGGCTTTGAATTAGAATAATGATGCATTCACAGCTGAATATTCTTCACCACTCAAAAATATTAGAGATCCTGGCAGGAGAGCAGTTGAATTAATGCTCTGTATTAGTCGTTCTCTTAAATTCTGTGTATCAGAATTATCTGGAAAGCTTTTAAAACACAGATTGCTGGAGTCCACTATTAGTTTCTGACTTAGCAGACATTGGGTGAGGCCCAAGGAAATTGCATTTCTTACAATTCCCATGAAAGGCTGATGCGGCTGGTGTGTGGACCACACACTGGATATCACTGTTCTATGTAGCATGGACTTTAGGTTGAAGTCAACTGTGGTCTGGCATACTTGAAGAAAAAGGAGTAATGATGTGTCTGGGTACTAAAGTCAGATGGAAGTGTGGGTTTAACAGAAACTAGAGAATCTGAAAGATAAAAGGTTTGGGACAGACTGTAGACTACAGTAATCTAAAATCTTACAGTAGGATGCTATTTTGCATTTGATAAGAAAAAAAAATATTACACTGCCTTAGAAAAGCATTGGACTGGAGAGGGTCAAGGAATTTTAAGGGTAAGACTTTGGATACCGAACTCAAAGGAAATTAAAATTTTCTAAAGATAAGAGTGTGGTAGAAAGGAAACCAATGAACCAAATTTCAACCTGTCATGAAAAAGCAGAAATGACTGATGAGATGATAGTGCCAAGGAAAGACACAGGACAGCAGGACAAACGGCATGAGCCTAAAAAACATTCAGGTAGAATATTAACACTATGTCATGGTGCTTAGTACATGGCAAGTGAAAGGAGTAGCTTTTCCTGGTGAAGGCTAAAAGGGAAGCAGTGTCTTCTAGGAACCATTTTGAATAAGGCAATAAAGGCATGGAGAGTGTTCTTTGAATAGCACCAAAATGATCAGTTTGCAAATCAAATTCCTGTTCCATAGGCCACAGTGGAAAGATCCGGGAAATATGTCAACAGTGGTTAAGAATACAAACACATGAGTAGATTTTATTTTGATAGGGGACATTGGGGCAAGGCAGAGTGGCCAAGGACAACAGGACTAAAAGGCAGAAGTAACCGATCTCAAGTTTCTGAATTGAACTTCGGTATAACATCCTTGTACGGCAACTGACTTAAGTGTCCAGCCGTATACTGCTGGGTCTGTGCATCGGGACCGCCTGAACGGGGAGGAACATTCCTCAAACTCGTGGGGATGTAAGAAATGAAGCAGCTTTGGTGAGGGGAAGAACAAGCCATGAGTAGCTGTGAAGTCTAGATAAAGAGTATCTTAATAAAGATAGTACGTTTGTTTACAGATTAGAACCTGTAATTCTTTCTTCTTGAGTGGTTTAAAAAAAAAAAAGAAAAATAGCCACACAATCAGCTGAGGCAGTGTATCACAAATGCACATCTAGAGATGGCTGGATATGCTGCATGAATGCGCCATGTTCATCACAAGTTCTAATGGAACCATCATTACTACAGACGAATAACACGCGGAACATAGGAAACGTCACCGAATGCATCGTGTTTTGCTATGTATACTAATAAACCACTCATGATACACATCTGTCTGTTTCTAGACATTATGACCACTGAATAATCAGAAGGGGAGACTGAGGCTTGGCCTCTGCTCAAGTGATCTTCAAGTCACTTAACCAATTTGAACTAAATTCATTCAGCCATTCATTCATTCATTCAGTAAACATTTACTAAGTAAATACTGAATGCATATTTATTAAATAAATATGTGTTGAACCCTTACAGCGTAAAATAAGAATGGTAAGACCAAAATTTCCCTAATAGGTTTATTTTGGGAATTAAGTATGTGGATGCAACTTATAAATTATAAAGCCTTATATAACAAGGGGCTTCCCAGGTGGCGCTAGTGGTAAGGAACCCGCCTGCCAATGTAGGAGACATAAAAGACTGAGTTTGAAAAAAAAAAAAAGTTTGAAAAAAAAAAAAGAAGAAAAAAAAAAGACTGAGTTTGATCCCTGGGTCTGGAAGATCCCCTAGAGGAGGGCATGGCAGTCCACTCCAGTTTTCTTGCCTGGAGAATCCCATGGACAGAGGAACCTCGTGGGCCCATGGGATTGCAAAGTCAGACACAACTGAAACAAATCAGAAAATTATTTTAAAAGTTAACAAATGGATAAACCTTTATGTCCTAACATGAAGGGGAAAGTCATGTCATTTATCCTTATGAATATAGAGAAAAGTTGTTTTTGGTCTGAAGAATGTTTAAATATACTAAAGTGGATATACAGTTTTGGGATATTTAGTCAACATTTCAAAACAAGTCATTTTGAAGAAATTTGGCAGCATGCTTTGAACAGTTGTTCTATTTTTAATAGCATACTATGGGACTGAAAACGTGCTTAATGTAATTACTAAATGTTATTTATTTTATACTGTCAAAATTTTAATTTTTATGTTTATCATATATGCCTCCCTTAATTTTCTGGATGACTTTGCCTGTAGATAATAATTTGGAGCATAGTGTAAATATAACTAAATCAAGTTGAAGTTTATATTAAAAGCAGATTTCCTACTCAAATATATTACTGCTTGTTTCTTTATATGTCACTTTCCCTTATTTTCATGTTTTATAGTGTTTTCTTTATGATACAAACTCTTCCTTTCTTTATGATACAAACTCTTTCAGTGCTCAGCTAAATAATTCCTTTCGTGATATTATCTACACACACATTCCTTCTCCCTCCCTCCTTTTTTAAGCTTTTCGAAATGAAATGACATTTCAGAGTAGAACATATGGCTTTGGATTAAGCTAGAATGTAAATTGTACTTACTAATTGTACATCCTTGGAAAACGGTTTTTAACAAATCGGAGTTTGTAAAATCAGTAATATCATTTACACAAGTTGTCACAAGAATTAAAGGAGATACTACACAGCACATAACAACAAAAATGTAATAAATGTCAGTCCTTTTCCATTTTCTCCTTTTGTAGAGAAACATGCATTTCTATATGAGCTTTAAAATGTCAGTGACTCATAATAGACTTTAAGGAGAAACTGAATACTATAATTCTAAATATATCCCCCAAATAGATTTTGTAGTTTTGTTTGTTAGGCTATATGACAATTTTCCCAGTTTATTATTAAATTATATATCTATTAGAATATATGCTAATTGTTTCAGCGAAAAAGATTTATTATGCCATAGTTTTGAAATTCTTTGCTTAGTACTCCTATTCTATATTTGTATACCTTCTATATCATGTCTATTATTACAAATAATTTCTTAAGCTGCAGTGTCTATTTTCAGGTTACGACTTCTTGCCAGACCTTAAGAGCAAATATTCCATTACCTCCTAAGAGATTTTGCAAGTAAAGTTTTAGTCTAACTGAAACAATGAAAATATAGCATCTTCTGGAGGGAATAATTCATTCTTGGATTTTTTTTTTTTTTTTTGAAAACTTAGTTTCAGAAGTAAGCACTTGAGTTTTAAGTAGCAGGAAAAAGATGAATGAAATAATAAGGTTGGTTGAGATCAAACCCTGTGTGGTGGCAGGTACTCCAATTAGTAGATATAAGATGAACTCTCACAGCCTCTGATAATATGTAACAGCATTGCATAAGACAATTGTGCCACCAATGAGGGGGCTTCCCAGGTGGTGTTGGTAGTAAAGAAACCACTTTCCAATGCAGGTTAGACATAAGAGACGCGGGTTCGATCCCTGGGTCAGGAAGATCCCCTGGAGGAGGGCACGGCAACCTTTTCTAGTATTCTTGCCTGAAGAATCCCGTGGGCGGAGGAGCCTGACAGTCCTTGGGGTTGCAAAGAGTTGGACATAAGTGAAGTGACTGAGCAGCAGGCACCACCCATAAGCCCACCCAAGGGAGAGGTCAAAAATCGTTCTCCCCTCTCCAGCGTCAAGGCATATTAAAGGCAAGATACTGAATGGAAAAGACACGATAATTAGGAAAAACGGAAAAGTGAGCTATGGCTTCACAAGTGGAAAGATAAATCATTCCTGGTTAGTAAGGAAAAGGTGAAAAGTATTTGGCAGAGAACTTTGAAGGATAGCAGTCTCCTTTATACTCATGTAATGTGTCTCTGAGAGTTAAAATCTGAGAATTGGACAACTGTAGATGCCCCTGAGTGTGAATCCCTTCTCTGCAACTTATGAGCCTGGGGACCACAGGGGGAGGAAGGACCTTAAATGTAAATGCACCTCCTGGCTGCCTGGCCCAGGGGGCCCATGGCTAGTGCCAGCCTACTGGTGGATAGGTGCTAATACGCTAGACGGAGGACTTCAGAATGGCGCTTGCCAGCACCAGTGTCCTCGTGTTAGAACAAGCTCCCCAAGTGGCTTCTTCCAGCCAGCGTCTATATCCTTGAGGTGGGTGGTGAGGGGTCCCAGTTGCCTCCTGTCTCTTGCCTCTCCAGGAAACTACTTGAGGCCAAAAAGTGGGCTTAAGCCAGACTCCTTTCAAATCATTGTTTCTGAGCTGGGTCTTAAGAGTGTGCAAAATTTTGTGCATGCCCTTTAAAAGCAAAGTTTTTGTTTCCAATGGCCCTTCTTGTCTCCCATACCCAAGACCCACTAGCCTTCAAAGCCAGGCATTCTGAGAGCTTGTCTTCCCAATGTTGGACTCCTGGCTGGCTGAAGGAGCCTGATGGGAGAATTGAGTCCCTCACAACTTGAGAAGAACCTTTGGGATTGTGATCATCTGTTTGTGTATCACCTACCTGAGCATGCTTGCTGTTGTTTAGTCACTCAGTCGTGTCCAACTCTTTTGTGACCTCCATGGACTGTAGCCCACCAGGTTCCTCTGTCCATGGGATTCTCCAGGCAAGAATACTGGAGAGGGTTGCCATTTCCTTCTCCAGAGGATCTTCCCGACCCATGGATCAAACTCGAGTCTTCTGCATTGGCAGGTGGATACTTTAACTACTGAGCCATCTGGGAAGCTCAATCAATTATGTGGGTCTTGACTATATTGCATCTCTACCCCTCCTACCCATCTCATGGTTTCTTATTAATATATTAATATCTTTAATTGTAGAAAAGTCTTTTCTGCTTGTCTTCAGGTCCTTCTCATAGATAGTTTGTCTGTAAATAGTTCTCCAAATTATCACAGCTCCTCTTCCCACTAGACAGATAAAAGTTGAGTATTAAGTAAAAGCCACCAGACAAAACTAATTTGCATTAAGTTCCATATGTGAATTTTGTGGACTTAATTCTATCACCACTATAGAATATATTGTGAAACAGGCTGTTGGTTAGCAGAAAGGACTCCATAAATGGTAACATTTGAGGCAGTTCAGTTCAGTTCAGTTAAGCCGCTCAGTCGTGTCCGACTCTTTGCGACCCCATGAGCTACAGCATGCCAGGCCTCCCTGTCCATCACCAACTCCCGGAGTCCACCCGAACCCATGTCCATCGAGTCGATGATGCCATCCAACCATCTTATCCTCTGTTGTCCCCTTCTTCTCCTGCCCTCAATCCTTCCCAGCATCAGGGTCTTTTCAAATAAGTTAGCTCTTTGCATCAGGAGGCCAAAGTATTTGAATTTCAGCTTCAACATCAGTCCTTCCAATGAACACCCAGCACTTATCGCCTTTAGGATGGACTGGTTGGATCTCCTTGCAGTCCAAGGGACTCTCAAGAGTCTTCTCCAACACCACATTTCAAAAGCATCAATTCTTCGGCACTTAGCTTTCTTCATAGTCCAACTCTCACATCCATACATGACCACTGGAAATATGACAATGCAAATAGAAAAACCTTGGACAGCTAGAGGGAGACAATTTGGGCTAACGAGGAAGTCCCATGACACTCTCAGAGAGCAGAGATAACAAACTTAAATCTGACCAGGGCAGGAATGGAATGTCAATGAATGAAGCAAGCAGTTCAAGCTAGTTGTTGCTATGAGGGCAAGTCTAGACTGATTTATCTTTTGTTTTTCAAAGAGAAGAATATCTGAATTTTTTAGTTGATATATTCTAACTAAATGTTAGCTTAAGCTTATTTTTATGTCAAAATATTGTCCTAACCAAATAAAGCATGTCTGCAGATGAACCTAGCTCATAGGCTACTAGTTCACTGTCACTTGTCTTTAGATATTACTATATAGAAATATACCATCCTTAGTGTCCTTTGAAAACATAGCCTGTGGTATGAATTTGAGCATATATACAGGCTTTAAACAAAAGCAGTAAGCCATTCTGAAATAGCAAAGTTTTTTCAAAAGTAATACCTTAATTTAAGAAGAAGATTTAAAGTAGGAGAAAAAAGTGTATAAACACCACCCCATGGTCAAAAATGTGCTATTCATTTCTAATTTTGATTTTTCAAAATAACAAAGAATCAGACCATGTACCTCTTACTTTCAATTTTCAAGATTTCAATTCCACATGATACTTCAATCCCAAGAATTCTGCATTTCAAAACAACAGTTCAGCTGTCTTGTTTAAATACAACCTTTTCTGATACCTGTTATGAAATTTTCTGACAGCTATTGCATGTGACAAGGAAGTTTTAATAAACAAAGCAGGTAGTCTAAAGCATGTAACCTTATATGTTGCTGAGTAACTTGACATATTTTTCCTTTATACTTAATAATAGTTTATTTGGTGAGATTAAATTTTATATGTTATTAAATGTTACCCTTTAAAATTTTTCTAGGAGCTTGAAAATCAATTGAACCATTCATAATATCAGAATTTCACCACAGACATGGGAAGCATTTCCAGGTAAGAATGCCACATGAATAAACCAGAGCCTTGGCTTCTAGAAATGCAAAAACTTATTTATCACCAAAATAATTATCTACAATCAGTTTATAACAAAAATTTCACTTTAACACAATAATGCTTTGTTTTTAATAGATCATTAACAGTAATTATTAACTTACTTTTATACTTATTGGTTAAATATTAATTCTCTAATATTTATGATAATAACAGAAACAAAACAGATATGTTGATATATTTGTGGGTAAGCTAAATATTTATGTAATAATAAACAGATATCAAACATACAAATGTTGATATATTTAATTCAGAATAATTATTGCCTGGGATGAGTTCAGATACCCTAAATGTTTTAGGACAAGCTTTAGAATTTTCTGTACATTCATAGGAGGTTGAATATGAAAAGTGAGACAAAAAATTATCAAGATTTATTTTAGTCTTCAAAAAGAACCTACTACAGTTTGTCAGAAGTATTTGTCTTTCTGAAATTTAAGATCTCGTCTTTCTAATTATCCTTGTGCTATTATTTTGGATTAATATTATTGCTTCATTCTTGATTGTTTCTAGTGTGTGCATGTCTTTTCTCTACAAATACATGACCTTTAAAGGAAAACAAAGTATCTAGTATATGCAGAGTATGTTATGCGAAATGCCAGACTGGATGAAGCTCAAGCTGGAATCAAGATTGCCTGGAGTAATATCAGTAACCTCAGATATGCAGATGATACCATTTTAATGGCAGAAAGTGAAGAGGAACTAAAGAGCCTTTTGAAAAAGGTGAAAGATGAGAGTGAAAAAGCTGGCTTAAAATTCAACATTCAAAAAACGAAGATTATGGTATCCAGTCTCATCACTTCTCGGCAAATAGATGGGGAAAATAAGGAAACAGTGTCAGATTTAATTTTCTTAGGCTCCAAAATCAATGCAGATGGTGACTACAGCCACGAAATTAAAAGAACTTGTTCCTTGGAAGAATAGCTACGACAAACCGAGACAATATATTAAAAAGCAGAGACAAATGTCCGTATAATCAAAGCTGGGGTCTTCCTTTATGGTTGGACCATAAAGAAGGTTGAGTGCCAAAGAACTGATGCTTTTGGACTGTGGTGCTGGAGAAGACTCTTGAGAGTCCCTTGGACAGCATGGAGATCAAACCAGTCAGTCCTAAAGGAAATCAATCCTGAATTTTCATTGGAAGGACTGATGCTAAAGCTGAAGCTCCAATACTGTGGCCACCTGATGTGAAGAGCTGACTCATTAGAAAAGACCCTCATGCTGAGAAAGACTGAAGGCAAGAGAAGGGGGTGACAAAGGATGAGATGGTTGGATGGCATCACTGACTCAATAGACATGAGTTTGAGCAAACTCAGGGAGATGGTGAAGGACCAGGAAGCCTGGTCACAAAGAGTCAGATGTGACTTAGCGACTGAACAATCTTGTTAGTCTTGTCTCATTTGTCTCCTGAGGTGTGTATAGTCGCATTCTAGTCTGTATGTCTGATGCCACGTCCCTAATATTATTAAAATCCTGAAAATTTCAAGTATCATGTACCCTGACACTTTAACACAATTGTCTGTTAACTCATTTGGGTCTTTCAGTTATCTACCGTCCATTGCTCCCCAACCCACCCCTTCTACCCTTCACTTGACAGAGTGTTAGTCCTTATCTTGAGACTGGTAAGATAATCAGCTGTGGTACCCTAACACCGCTGCCTTAAGCATTGTGCACATATGAATTTTGGGAGACTACCTGGAAAGAAATGACTAGAAGTTAGGTTAACGAGAACAAAGTTTTTCTTCAAGGTGAGAAGTTAGGCCACATCCTGGGTGGACAGTAGAATCCCATAGCCTTCCTTACTGCCCTAAGTAAAAACTCTGGCTCTCAAGAGTCACAGCATAAACTGTGTCACCCCCTGGTAAGGGGGAGAGAGGGGAGGTACTAGTGAAAGATGAGGAAAAGGAGGTAAATATCACTGGACCCAAAGAGGAGCTCTTGGTTCTGCTCCTGCTTCTGTTATTAACTGGATGATGTGGCAAGATGACAGTCTCTTAAGAGCATCAATTTCTTCTCCACTAAGTTGAGAGAGATGAGGTGGAGGGGATTAGACTAGGTTTGTACTTCCTAAAATCCCAGAATACATGTTCTTCCAGCAGTTAATACGCATTTTGCAATTTATAGGCATTCTAGAAAATAGGAGTTAATTGGCATTCTGCAAAAAGGACTTCAGTAAATATGAAAAAAAAAAAAAAAACCAACTGGGATAAATACAATCAAGCAGGGGCTACTTGGTGACTTTACTATGTAAATATTTTAGAAGAGACTCTATAGTATTTCAAGTCAACAATGAAAAATATTTCCCCCTTTTTTAAGACAGGATGCTGGTTACACTTGACCTGTTAGAATTGTAAGGCTGCCTTGCTCCTCTTGAAAAGGGATGTCTTACAATTGAGAGCCTCTCAAATACAATGATATCTGGAATTTCTCAATAAAAAGCAGAGACAATACTTGGCTGACAAAGGTCCATATAATCAAGACTATGGTTTTTCCAGTAGTCATGTGAGAGTTGGACCATAAACAAAGCTGAGCACTGAAAAATTGATGCTTTTGAACTGTGGTGTTGGAGAAAACTCTTGAGAGTCCCTTGGACTGCAAGGAGATCCAACCAGTCCATCCTAAAGGAAATCAGTCCTGAATATTCATTGGAAGGACTGATGCTGAAACTGAAGCTCTAATAATTTGGCCACCTGATGTGAAGAGCTGACTTATTTGAAAAGACCCTGATGCTGGGAAAGATTGAAGGCAGGAGGAGAAGGGGACAAAAGAGGATGAGATGGTTGGATGCCATCACTGACTCTATGGACATGAGTTTGAGCAAGCTCCAGGAGTTGGTGATAGACAAGGAAGCCTGGCGGGCTGCATTCCATCGGGTCACAAAGAATTGGACATGACTGAGTGACTGAACTGAATTGAACTGAGAATTTCTCAAAACTTATTTTACCAAAAATTTGTTTTTAATATTTTTTCATGAAATTGGATTTCAAGAAGCAGATACTGTCTGATTCTATAATCCATTATGAAGATATCGTACTCCGGGGGCAAACAAAGAGAACAACAGGCTGTAAAATCAAGAAAAATAGGAGAGAAGAAATACTTCTAGAATGAGAGTATGTGCTGTGCTGTGCTTAATTGTTCAGTCATGTCCGACTCTTTTTGACCCCATGGACAGTAGCCCACCAGGCTCCTCTGTTCATAGGATTCTCCAGGCAAGAATACTGGAGAAGTTGCCATGCTCTGCTCCAGGGGATCTTCCCAACCCAGGGATCAAATGTAGGTCTCCCAGGTTGCAGGTGGATTCTTTACAGTCTGAGCCACCAGGGAAGCCCCAAATGAGAGTATAGACAGCTCAAAAAATCTGCTTGTTTAAATATACAATGAGAATGTAACACAGGGAAAAATCACTAAAATCAACTTTTTAAAAACTCTGGAAATTAGTGAAAGGCTTACAATAATCCATAGAACATTCATTAAAGAAAAGCAGTTGAATCTCAATAGGAATAATAACTATGTGGGGTTTTAACTTACCCAGTATTAATATCCTTCTCTTTGGTTCTGTGGAAGCCTTGCAAATCAGTATCCTCACAATAATGGTAACTATGAAACAAGCAGCCTGTGGTCTACTAGAAGGGGCAGAACCGGTTTAGAGTTCCCAAATATCTAGAGATTTGTCACTATTTGACCTATATGGAAATGCCTCACTGGTATATATATATATTTTTTTTTACCTCACTCAGTGAGATACTTTGTCTGTATAGCATTTGTCAAAAACAATCAGGGGTAATAGTTTTATATGGCAGTTGCCTGAGGCAAACAAGAGACTTACCGAAAAATTAAAAAGAAAATACAGTAAATGACATGTCCACAGGAAGTTTTCAAAAACTCGACATAGCTGTGTAGCTCTAGAAGGCCACACAGATGTTCAGTGCTATGCATCTATTCAGGAAAGATCTCATAAGGATCTCACCTCTGGTTGACTTAAAGGCTCTATTTAAGACAAGCTGTAAACTTCTGGAATATTCATGGCATACATCAATACTTTGTCCAATCATTGTGCAAATCACATGGGCACTGTGCTCAGTCGTGTCCAGACCTTTGTGACTCCATGGAGGACTGCAGCCTGCCAGGTTCCTCTGTCCATGAGATTCTCCAGGCAAGAATACTGGAGTGGGCTGCCATTTCCCCTTCAGGGGACTCTTTCAAGGATTGAGTCTGCATCTCTTGCATCTCCTGCATTGGCAGGGAGATTCTTTACCACTGTGTCACCTGGGAAGTCCAGTCACTAGCTGACAACTAAGTTACTGAGCAAAGACTTCAGTGGCTGTATACAACAAACTATATAGGCTTTACAAAATTAGTTTAGGAAAGTTAGCAAACAAGAAGTCACGATATCACATATGACAATAAATGTGAAAGCATGGCCCATAAGTGGGAAAAAAATGCAGTCAATAGAAACTCCCTGTGGAAGCCGAGATGATGGAATTTCTAGACAAGGACTTTTAATCAACTACTAGAAATATATTCAAGGTGCTAAAGGAAATCATGTCAAATGATTCAAGTATGAGAATTAAACTCTTACAAAATGGAGACTATCAACAAAGAGACACAAATTATAAAAGGATAGGTCAACTGAAATCCAGTCTGAGGAACACACACACATGCACACAAGAAAAATGAACAGTTACTCAGAGACTCTATAGGTCATCAGCAAGTATACCAAATACATATAATTGGAGCAAGAATTAGTGACTTGCTTCCAAAGAATTATATAAAAAGGTGTATTAAAAGTAACTTTACAAGGGAGAAGCCAGAAAACACTACCTTGGCCTGGTGATATAGGGTATCATCATGATAACTGCACACACACTCTAATATTAAATGATGAGGGTATTTCACCTTCTTGGTCTTTTCTCCCAAAATACATAACCACAGTCTAATAATGAGAAAACTATTAGACAAATCCTAATTAAGCGGCATTCTACAAAATTCTCGACCTGTATTCCTCAAAAGGTTCAAGGTCATGGAAAATAAGGAAAGACAGAAATTGTTACAGATCAGCAGGGATTAGGGAAACATGATGAGCAAATAAAGTCTGATGGTCAGTTAATAGTAGTATTGGTTTATTAGTTTTGTAAATTTACCAATGTATTATGACATGTTGACCTAAGATAAACTGTAAAGGTGATATATAAATTCTCTGTATTATTTTGGCAATGTTTCTGGAATTCTAAATTATTCTAAACTAAAGAATTAAGAATAAAAATATAATGTAGATTTTTGGGTCATGCTTTTGTAAGAGATAAATATGCACGTTGAACATTTTAAATTAGCATTACCACAAAAACATACACAGAAGGAAAGAACATTGAAACATAACACACTATTAAATTATATAATATTACTACCAAAATTAGTACTATGTTTTCAATGAAGTTGCCAACTGCAGCCTTTTAACATTAACTTCTGTTAATTCAAAATACACTTAACGAGAATGCCCAATGTTTATTATAATTTTGGGTTCCTAACAATATAGGTAGCTTAAGTTGGAACCTAACAGTCAAGGTACAAATCTGAGAATTTGATTTCTGATGAATATATTTATATTTTTCATCCAAACCCTAGAATAGATAGTAAACTACCTTGCTGCTTTCGACAGCTGGGAAGTCCAGCTTCTTGTTTCCCTTTTCACACCTGAGGCTATTTTTCCAGGTAACAGACTTTGTACAGCATCATCCTACCAGCCCCCCGGCCTTAAGCAGACCCAGGGTCAAATCTGCTGTTTTTATGTACAGTGAGACCTCAGACCCCAGGGCCTCAGACCTACATCCAAATCTGAGGTCTCAGTGGGTCACTACCATATTAGTTCCCATTTAATTTGGCTCTTATTTCTTTATTTTGGGCATCTCTGCTGATTTGTTTCTTTGGTTTGGCTTTTCATGTGTTTGTTTATTTTTGATTTAGTTGTTCATGTCAGGAAGATCCCCTGGAGAAGGAAATGGCAACCCACTTTAGCAGTCTTTTCTGGGGAATCCTATGGACAAAGAGCCTGGCAGGCTACATCCATGGGATTGCAAAGAGTTAGACACAACTTGGTGACTCAACAACAACAATTCATTTTTAAAAATCCAAAATGTAATCAGAGGGTGCTGGCTGGCTTGACTGAGGCTGTTTAATGACATGTGCCTTTCTAGATGTTGAACCTACTGACTAGGGGACCTGACCCTCAATCTTACTCCACATTCATTCCCTTAAATTTCAGCCTTTCTTCTCCATCCTCACATTTGATATCTAAACTTAACTTACAGATAGAAACGCAGCCTAGAGAAATAAGGTCCAAAGATTAACAACACCATGGAGAAAATTCTGAAAACACAACTCTCTGATTCATTGGACTTTTCATTCCAGTAGTTCTCAGTCTTTAGAATAAGCAAAGATCAACTGAGGAGCTTATTAGAAATGCAGAATTCAGAGTTCCATGCACAGAGATTCTGATTGACTAGGTCTGAAGTGGAGTCCAGTAACATGAATAGCAAACAGGTACCCCGGTAGGTTCAAGTGCCTATCATTTCAGTTACTTAGTGACTTCAGATCATAATCTGAGCAATTAAAAACAAGCATAGTCCTGACATGAGTTTTTAAAATTTCTGATGTAGACTTTTATACCAAAATCAGAGTGGAAAGAAAAAGTCTACGTAAGGAGTCTGCTTCTCTTGTTTATAATAAAAGTTGTTAAAGCTTCCCATTGAATTATTCAAGACATATTTTCCTAAATGGTGCTCTTTTATAAAACTTACTTGTGATAAGTCTTAGTTTTAAATGAGGCAATAAGAAATATGCACCACTACGAATATTCCGACATTATTTTGAAACTTTCTGCTATGATAATTTGGTCTCAGGAGAAATCTGAAAATTCCATAAAATTATCTACATATAATTTATAGGAAGTTGAGTCAAGAAACAGGTGTTACCACTGGAATGATGAATCTTGTCCTTTTCCTATTCATACATTTCTAATATACGAGCCTCTAGACGCTAAATCAGATGCTGGGATGACATAGATTTATGTCATTTATTTTCTTTCACTGAGAAAATAAAGAGGTAAATGATCTGTACATATCTTGCCAGCTGTTCAAGAAACCTCATACATTGAATACAAACTGAGACAGTAAAGAATCTGCCTGCAATATAGGAAACCTGGGTTCGAGCCCTGGGTCAGGAAGATGCCCTGGAGAAGGGAATGGCTACCCACTCCAGTATTCTTGTCTGGAAAATTCCATTGACAGAGGAGCCAGGCGGTCTACAGTCCATAGCATCACAAAGAGTCAGACAGGACTAAATGACTAACACTTTCACTTTCACTTTCATCATAACCTCAGTGGCTCCATCTTACACTTGAACCAGTACTTAAATGTTGGTTGCTGCTCTGGAAAAGTACTTGCATCTCTGTGCTATGAGTTTGGCTACACTGCCAACTAGCATTCCATTTCCAGATGGCTCCTATTACCACTTAATTATTTTCAAATCCTGATTTTATTTCAAACAATTTACCATTGTCAAGGGTCACCTCCAAGTACAATATGGCTAAAATCAAATATTTTTGGTTCTAGGTCTATGGTTAGGAGAGTTGAAGAATGGCCTTCTTCAGAGTGATTGATAGACCATATGGCAAAATCTATAGCTAAACTCTAAACCCAACATTAAAATTTTAATAAAACTACAGATATTTTAATGACAATTATTCAGTCACAATTATTATTTATTTATTGATAAACAAGTCAGTACCAAATAAATCTGTTTATTAATTCATTAAATTTTCAGATATTTATTGAGCTCTTAATATGTAACTAAATAAGAGAACAGAGTCATTCCCTCTATGAAGTTGCATTCTAACAGAAGATAAGATGATTACAACTTATCATGAAAATCTTGTGAAAGTATATGCAGAAAGACAATATGATTAGATGACAAGAGTTGAAGAAAGTTTTGGGAATTTTTAATTTCCTTTGCATTATTAACCTATTTTCTAGACGTAATACTGATTGGAGACATATGGACTTGAGGGAAAGGAATTAAGTCTGAATTTAGACTTGGATTAAATACACTTTTGATCAATACTTTCTTGATTTTAGTCTTAGTTCATTAAAAATTATAGCACACACATAGAATTAATACACTATGCATCTTATAAGGGTGTTGTTTACCTGGTCATACCCATGTTGGGCACATATGTGTTGAATCTAAGAGAGTTAAACTATCCCAATTACATACACTGTCTTTATACACCACACACATATGAACACACACACACATTCCCTTAAAGGGTTTGTTTAATGCAAAATTTACAAAGACCTAAAAAAAATGGATGAGAATTATTAAATCCAAACTCTAGAATGAGAGTTTCCATATCTTTAAATGTGTAGGGAGTAAGGGGTATAAACGTGCTTGCCTTTGTTTTCGTGAAAGTTGTGGGCCACTTGTTCTCTTAGAGTTGGGGGATTCTCTTTTTATTCTACGCTGCCCTTTTCCTAGACTATTTTACTTAGGATCCCTTGTGTTAAAGATCTTCTAAACTACTCTCCTATTAAAAATAGATTAAAAGATAAATTACTCTTTATTTTCATACTTGCTTCAACTACAGTCTACTTTCTGAGTCTTCATCAGTTGTTTTCTAAAGAAGGTGTTCCCTCCACTAGAGTCTGTACAATGAGTGTCCAATTCACTGCATTTCGGATGTGCCAGCTGAGTGTCGCTGCGGCTGTCTCCTCCTCTCACCTGAGCTCCCCCTCCTGGCTATGTTCTTTCTGGCCACATAATCCTACAGTTATAGAAGCAGGATCAGCATATTTACAAATGCCTTTTCACCTGGAAGAGTGATTTCCTGAATCTCTCTGGTACAGAATCATGCTACCCTGTAACATATCAGGTATCTCTGATGACTATAGCCCAAGGGAACAGTTAATTGATCACTTCACACCAATTATCATGAGGGCTAGGTTACTATTTATAATTTTTATTTCTCTCTACAGGCTACAAAAAAAAAAAGGTAAAATTCTGATATCTTATTGTTTTAAAAATCAACATTTTTCTTCAACGATTCAGACACTAACCTCTCATCTACAATGTTGAACCCATCTGTCTGAGAATGTCAATAACACCTAGAGAGCATGCACTGAATTACCTCCAAATTATAGTCATTCATTCTTTGTTATGGATATAATCCAATGACTTAAATCAGGGGATAGATATACTAATTGTCTTAAGTACTATTATAACATTAATCTTTCTATGAACTTAGAACAGTTTTACATATATCAATTTATTCATTTAACAAATACTGATAATTTCAAATATAATATTCAGCAGTTCCTAATATACTTTAAAACATTTTAATAACCACAAGTTATACTGATATAAATTTACAGTATTAATAGAAGACTCACATTTCAAATGGACATTTTATGTTGGTCTTCAGAAAGAATAATTCCCGTTTTAAGATACTATACCCCTTTTCAGAAAGTTAAGCTTATAGGTCTCTGTACCACAATTAAGATATCACTGAATCAAGATTTATAGACCCAAAGTATAGCTTCACTTTACATGTGCTCCACAAACAAGTCTGAATTTTTTGCAGATATTGTTTGATGTTAGGAAAAGGATGTACTATCATCATGAATGTCCTTTGGCTAAAAGCAGTTTGTCAATAAACAGCAGTGTCTACTCACGTTTCTCTTGTTCTGCTTCTACCCCTTCACTTTCTGTGTCACTTGGCAAAATCCACGGTTGATGAACCACCTGCAGTTGCTTTAAAGAGTCATCCTGCCAAAGAAGAAACTTATTTGGATTAAATTCTAGAATGATATTGTGAATATGGATGAATACTTCAGTTCCTATGAATTACATGTCAAAAAAAAATAACAAGAATTTCCTCACAACAGAAAAGAATTCTAAGCTTAAATTCATTTCCATTTCATGGACATGCCACAAACTCCAAACTCATTATTTTTAACTTTCTCCTTTTAATAAGATTTAATGTCTCAATAAGAAATATCTAGGACTTCCCTGGTGGCTCAGATGGTAAAGAATCTGCCTGCAATTCAGGAGATCTGGGTTCAATCCCTGGGTCAGGAAGATCCCTGGAGAAGGGAATGGCAACCCACTCCAATATTCTTGCCTGGAGAATTCCATGAACAGAGGAACCTGGCAGGCTATAATCCATGGGGTCGCAAAGAGTCGGACACGACTGAGCAACTAACATACAACACTAGACTATGTTTCTTCCTGAGTTAATGTTTTTATGAATTCCTGGCACTCATTCTGGGGAATATAATAATGAAATATTCAATATAAAACTGCATAAAATGTGTCTGTTTGCCATCAAGTTTTCAATTCCTTTAAATGTGATTAAGGATTAGTAGGATTTAGCGAACAGTCTCAACTTTACCCTTTAGTACTACTTCACTGCCTCCTTCCTCTTATTACTTCCTATTTTCATTAATATAGTTCTTAAGTACTTCCTTGCTGCTCCATACCTCCGTCACTGACCTAAGGCAGTCCCTCATCATCTCACATCCTGACTGTAGTTATAGTCGTCTACAAGTTTTCTAGGATTAAGATTCATACCTTCCCTAGTTCCCTCCACCATTTCCTTGCCGCGGTGAGATTTTAACAATGGCACATGATGCATTCATTACCTCATTTATAACCCTGAGGGGTCTTCTCATTATCCCCAGCATAAAATCACAACTCAAGGCCCTTCATGCTAGCCTCTGATTTACCACCACTTCCATCTCCATTCCACCTTGACTGACACTTCCACTCCAGCTATCATTAACTGGTAGTTCCCCAAGTGTCTCATTCTCTCTAATTTACTAAGATGTTTTCATATGTTACACTTCCTGCTTAGGATGCACTCTATTTATCTGTCTCAAACATTAACAGTCCTCCCAAGGCTCAGTTGTCATCTCCATTGTGATGTTTTGATAAGTGCTCTGATGATCGATGTGCATGCATGCATGCTTCAGTTGTGTCTGACTCTTTTGTGACCCTGTGGACTGTCGCCTGCCAGGCTCCCCTGTCCATGGATTTCCCAGGCAGGAATACTGCAGTAGGTGCCAATTCTTTCTCCAGGGGATCTTCCTGAGCCAGGGATCAAACCAGGTCTCCTGCATTGGCAGGCAGATTCTTTACCACTGAGGCACCTGGAAAGCCCTGATTTATTTTTAGGATTTAATTTTTTTTTTTCCAATACTGAATTTGGTCTTGCAGGAGTAAAGTACAGAAGCAGCACAAACCTGAAAAATCTTAACTTTAGAATTCCATAATACTACAGAGAACTACAGAAATAAATTTTCAAAAATCTTCATGTAACAGAAAGGGATATTATATCCCTACAGTTTTTCACATGGCATCTCTGGGTTTAAAGAATATGAAAAATGACCTTTTTGGTCTTATAAGGTAAAATCAAATGGCAAAAGTCCTTTGTTTAAAACAGAAAAAAGTTTAAAGTGATCATGAAAAAAATGTTTTTAATTGAAAAAGCATTTTGGCCATTTAGCTTTCTGGTCCAAATCCTAAAATCTGTTTTCATAAGAAAAGATACGACTAATAAGTCAATAGTGTTACTTTTTCCCACAATAGTTCAGAATATTCAGTAATACTACTGATTGGTTTCTGGTCTTAATGGCTTTACTGTTGAACAGATAAGCTATTCTTAGTTTACTACAAATTATTTAAAGTACAAATGAAACATTAGCTTGGTAAAATTTGTAGTTTGGGAAGAACTTTAAAATGTTGAGCTGTTGGAATCAGAATCATAGCGATAGTATAAATATTGCTATTAATAGGTCATTTAAATGTTTTACTTTGGTTTTCCCTTGAATACAGTTAGTAATATAATGCACCTGTTTGCTTCATCAATGCCAACAGGCAAAACTATGTATGGCCAAAGTTCAGCCTATCAGACTACTTATAATTCTTTTTGATGGGGTCAAGGAGCTAAAATTGTGAACATTTTTAAAAACAAGAGTTGACATGTTCCTTTTTTGCCAACTTATTCAAAAATTTTTCTACAGGAATACTTAACTCTATCTGAGCATAGTACAAACTATTTCATATTCCCAAGAGCAAGTTCTTTGGATTGCTTTTAGAAGAAATGCCATTCATCCTTTTTCTAAAACACTTTCACCATAAGTATGTAAATGTCCAGGGACCAGGAGTGGTGGGAAATAGTGGCATGTATCATATGGAAAACAGTCTCTAGCCCTGTATCAACATATCATTTTATCTGCTAACAGAGTAAGTGCTTTATAAACTTTAGTGGTATTGTTATTCCACATGGCTGGTTTATTTTTGGATTCTCTAAATGCAATCCATCAGTGATTGATGTCATGTGTGGCCATAGGTTATTCTGGTTATTTAGAGAGGAAAAAAAAAAAAGTCCTCTGCTCAAATGCTCACCATTGGATAATTTAACTCTGAGGCAACTAAATACTTCTTTCTTTTCGGTTAAGAAGGAAAATAATACACAAAACATCAGCTTCAACCTTTCAAAAGGGATTATCACTTTTATTTCTCTAAATATCTTTACTTCTTTAAGACCTCTAAAAAGCAAGTATTCCTGAAGCATGTTGCAAATAAAGCAAAACAATACTGTATCCCACTTACATACATTTAATAGACTGTAAAACTGATAGAGAATTAAATCTATACTTCTGTTAAAATAAAATTCTCCATATATAACATATATTTAATACAATTTAGAAATAATTTTGTATTTGTTAATGAAATGGCTAGTATTAGGCTGAACACTGTAATTATTTTGTGAATTATACTTCTGTAGTTTATTTCTTTTGCATATTATCAGAGGACAATTAAAACATAAGAACTTCCCCAGTGGTCCAGTGGTTAAGACTCTGCCTTCCAATGCAGAGGATGAAGGTTCCATAACTGGTCAGGAAACCAGGATACTGCATGCCCCAGGGTACAGCCAATTTTTTTTTTAACTAAAATAAACATGACACTGTAAATCAACTATAATTAAAAATAAGAACAGGAAAGTGATACATTTGAGAAAATATAAGTTTGAATGAACAAGATCTGGGAAAAGAAAAAAAGGAGCAATAACAAAGTTACAAAAATACAGTAGATTATGAAAAACATTACAAAATAAACACATACAAGCTGCTAAAAAAAATTTATCCAACAAATTTGCTACACTACACTACGTATTGGTATTGCCCTCTGATAAAAGAAATGTTTACATATTGAGTTATAGGGAAGTCTTCTGGCTTATGCATGAGTTAACTTGAATCTGATCTAACTAAAATAGTCTGTTTGTGGCCTATCAAACATACATTGCACATCTGCTTTAATTATTAGGGAAAACGACACATTGACCAAAGAATAAAGAATGCCCATGTTAAAAATAAAGATTAAATGCCTCTCTTCCTGGGACCCCAATGCTGGGCCTGCTTCAATGATAAGACTCCCTTCCCAGGTGCCAAGCCACACTGACTTGCTGTGTATTTGCTGGACTGTTTTTTTTTTGAAACCTTGAAGAAATGTATCCCTGACTTGTTTGATGTCCTTTGTTCTGACAAGATACAAAACCGTGCTGAAAATCCTGCATTTCCTGAACAGTTTCTCAGAGTCATCTGGGAAGTAGGCTTCTGGGCTAGTCCTCAGTTTGGCTCAAAAAATACTTTTCTCTATGTTTCTTATTGATTGTTTACTGATTATTTTCATGACACCTCCATCTTATTTCTTAACTCATTCCTTTTTGTGGTGTTTCTATTCAAGGAAATTATAGGATGACATTGTAAAAACCTTGAAAGTAACAAAAGATGACTGGGTAGAGCCAATGAAAAACAAGTCATTTTTCTGGCAAGCCCTTTCATTTGTCTGATTTTATGAAGGCACTCTTTCATTGACTTTGAGCTATGTTATAACTTTGCAATTTATAGAAATGTATAGTAGTGCATGATAAAAAGCAAAGACCTCTTACTATTATAGGAGAATAATGTCATGCACATTCCTTCAAAAGTATAACTGGAACTTCATTACAGTGATGATCACAGGATATACCACAGGAGAAAAGATGCCAAAATCGGCATGAAAAGCAATTCTAAGTTATTTGGTTGCATAGAATCAATCCTCTTTCCAGTTCAGATGGTACAGCTGACAAAATCATCCTCAACAGATTTGGAAAGACCTGTCTGCTTAGCATGCTTCTTTTCCTGTCTGACACCCTCGGAGACTATGACACTGCCTCTGGACACCGTGAGTTAGTTTACCCTCCGGTGTGTGTTGTCTCCAGCCTTCAGCTAACTTCCTGAAGTTATGACTGTGTGTTAGCCACTCAGTCGTGCCCGACTCTTTGCGACCCCGCAGACTGTAGCCCGCCAGGCTTCTCTGTCCATGGACGTCTCCAGGCAAGAAGACTGGAGTGGGTTGCCATGCCCTTCTCTAAAGTGCTCTTGTGTGTGTGCATGCGCAGTCACTTCCGTCCTGTCCAACTCTTTGAGACCCCATGGACTGTAGGCCACCAAGCATCTCTGTCCATGGGATTTTCCAGGCAAGAATAGTGGAGTGGGTTGCCATTTCCTCCCCTAGGGGACCTTTCTAACCCAGGGATGGAACCCAAGTCTCCTGTGGCTCCTGCATTGGACGTGGATGGATTCCCACAGACCCACCAGGGAAGCTGCTCTTGAACAAGTTTAAAAAATCACTAACTTCAGTCTTGAGCTCTTTATAGATACTCAATCATTTAAACTGACAATATTTATCTGATGGATACATATGCAAATGAATATATTTCTCTAATAATTAGGAGGTTTTTAAGCAGTATACCATGCTTGTTGGTGTTGTTTAGTCACTAAGTAATGTCCAACTCTTTTGTGACCCCACGGACCTGTAGCCTACCAGGCTCCTTTGTCCGTGGAATTCTCCAGGCAACAGTACTGAGGTAGGTTGCCATTTCTTTCTCCAGGGGATCTTTCTGACTCAGGGACTGAATCCGGGTCTCCTGTATTGGCAGGAGGATTCTTTACCATGGAGCCACCAGGGAAACCCATATTGTATGCCACTTTCCAATTACTCCTCTAGGAAATGTGATATTTTAAATGGTTTAGCTTCTCTACAAAAGGTATAGCGAGTTTTGCAAGTATTTGGTTTTAAGTTGTTTTCAATTATATATATATATATTTTTTTGAGTGAATGTTAACATTATAATTTTAACAGTTAAAATTTTTGCAATGTGAAAATTTTATTCCTACCCTGAGTTATTAAGTACGTTACATGTAAAGAACACATAATTTCTTTTTAAACTGTTAGAACCATTTTGAGGATCAAGAGAAGTAAACTATTATAAAATATCTCCTTTTCATTTTGCCAAGAATACAAATCCTATCTGAAAAAATAAATAATACATTAAAAATATAGAAAATATAGACATTTCATTTTAGCTTTACCTCTAGAGGAGACCATATTGTCTCCTTAGTTTTGATTTAGGGCTGAACAGAATTGTCTCACATCATGTGGTTATGATTCTATCTAATTATAAGACTAAATTTACAAAATACAAAAAAAAAGGGACTTTGATGTGCAAAGAGCTGTTCAAACTTTAGCAAGAAATGTTAAATATAATAAAAATGTAAACTCTATGGTTTATTTGAGTTTTAGTGTATACTAAATAAAAGCAAATGCTTGCTAGATCACTTTTAACTTCAATGCTTCTAACATTTATAAATACTGCTCCTCATTGTTTGCTAATTCTACTAACAAGAAGGAGGGCAAAAGCAAAATAAGAGTGTAAGAGAGAAGAAACAAAAACTATCACTTTATGCCTCACATTCTCAACATTTTGCACTGGCAAGGAAGAAAAATTTAAATATATATTTTCTACAGACCAAATGGAATGATTAACATCTGCAAAAAAAGAAACTATCAATAAATTAATAGTTCATTAATTAAGGTCATACTTAGTTTTTATGTAAAGGATGATTATCTATTGGTTTTAAATAGAGCTAAAATCTAAATATCAACCAATATTATATTAAAAATACTATGTGTACTGACCCCCTAGAAAGGTAAGGCTTACCTTGGTTAGCTCACACATAGTCCTAAATTCAAACTGAAAGTGAGCAGTGAATCTCAGAAGCTAGAGAGATTATATACCCCAATCAACCAAAAAATATTATTCTTGAGAGTAAATGAATAAACAGAGTAGATAAATAAATAAATTAATAAGAATTTCTCCCTAATCTATGTTAAACAAAATTGGGGATTTTCCATGATGTATGCGGTTATTTTCTAGAAATAGCATCGGAAAGAACACGTCAGAGCAGCACTTCTCAAACTATAGGGTATTTATTAATCACACAGAATTCTTGGTAGAAATGTAAATTTTGATTTTTTGGCTCTGGTGTGAGTGCTGAGATTTGGCATTTCTTGCAAGTCCCCAGGGGATCCAGCGTCACTGGTCAGAGGGACACTCTGAGGAGCAGTGTCCTGCCATTATTTCCGATGTGTGTCGGATGCTTAGTTGTGTCTGACTCTGTGACCCCATGGACTATACCCTGCCAGGCTCCTCTGTCCATGGAATTCTCCAGGCAAGAATACTGGAGTGGGTTGCCATTCCCTTCTCCAGGGGATCTTCCCGACCCAGGGATTGAAACTGAGTCACCTGTGTTTCTTGCATTTGGCAGGTGGATTTTTTTTTTTTTTTTAAATCACTGAGTCACTTGGGAAGCCCTTGTCACATAAAGTATTTATGCAACTGCATATAACATGCACGTTTAGATTGCATATGTATAATGATGGAGAAAATAAGGATCTTTTCCTTGGATAAGAACCATAAAATTAGACTGTCTCTTTTTAAAAGTTCTATCACATATGCAGCCCTCTTCCTGTACTGGCATCTCAATGGTCCCCTTTCTCTACAGTACTAAATCCATACAGGACACATTAGAAAAGGTATTAGGCACCCTTTTTGTGGAGGTGACCTACTACCCTTAGTCCCTGGTGGGGAATGCTGACCAAGGGCTTGGGCAACCATGGAATCCTAAAGGGAGGTTCTAAGTGTACATACTGAAAATAGTATCTCTATCTTCTTGGGAAACATTAATTGCTTTAATATATTTATCTAGATTTCGACATCAAGTACATTAAACTGAAATTTTAAATTGATGCACCAACCCTCCAATTTTTTTTTTTTTTGCTCCATATATTTTGATTTCTAACCTGAGTTCAGAACTTCTACTCAGTTATTTCGTTGCTTTCCTTTTGCTGCCCTTTCTCCATGTGCCTTTGGTAAAATTTCAACCACCTCCACACAAGCATGCAAACCAGAGATGTTAGAAACTTAAAGGGGGTGCTATGCACTCGAATTTTCCTCTTCGAGTAATATCTGGAAGCAAGAGTGACTTTAAGTATGGGTACACTGTTCTGAATAAATATATGAAGTACCTATTACACAGAGTAGGCCACTCAAAATGATCTTTGAGTGGATTCATGCATGCAAGAATCAAATATTTAGAGAAACAGATTCTGTCTCGCCGAGAAGCAATATTCAAACCAAATATTTGCTACTTCTATGACTTCATTGCCAAACTGTTTCCCAGTTTCCTTCACCTGCAAAAGATTCAGATGGCTAATTTAGTGACCATTATGGTTTGGCTTCAGACCAAGGTTTATGGAGTCTGTCCACTGGCTTATCTGAGAGTTCTCAAATGCAGTCTGCAGACAGAGCAGAAACACATCCTGAGACACAGAGAATCCTTGGCTATCTCCAAAATAAAACCAGGAGTTTCAATGCCTTTGCAACAAAAATCTGCCAGACATTTCTATTGTCAAGATAGCACTTTGCTTAATGACTTGTAGGAATAACATCCTTGATAAGCATTTATCACATGAATGAATGCCAAACTGGTACAGCTTATTCTCTCATAAGAGCAATGATCACATCTTATTTTGTTGTGCACAGCCAATATAAAACGTGTGTTTCTCATTTATTAGGATATCAACAAATGCTTGTGAATGAAAATACATAATAGCCTTAGGTTTATACCATTTTACATTCATTTTCAAGATGAATTAAATATAGGATCTCCTCACCAGAGAGGAACATAACACCATTTTGATAACCTACTATATACTGTCTTTTTTTTTTGTAGGCATGACCAGTGAATGGGTATGGACTGTAAACCCTACATGCAGATGGAGAAAGCCCAAGTGGGTGTCTCACCCCATATGATAGACTGATTTCAGACCATGTACAAGACCACCTGAAAACTCACTTCTTCCATGTAGTTTTTCAATGACTGTCCTCCACTGACCGCTTCTCCCTAGAGGCAGAGAGGAAGAGAGGTTGAAAAAGTCAGAAGGAGAAAGAAGAAAAGAAGAGTCATGAAAAGTAGTAGAATCTGGGAGCAACACTAAATCTATACTATTCCCCCACCACTTCTTTTGGTGGTTGTTGTTTAGTTGCAAAGTCATGTCTGACTGTTTCACAACCTCATGGACTGTAGCCCACCAGCCTCCTCTGTCGATAGGATTTCCCAGGCAAAAATACAAGAGTGGTCGCCATTTCCTTCTCAAGGCAATCTTACCGATCCAGGAATCAAACCCTCATCTCCTGCACTGGCAGGCGGATTCTTTACCACTGAGTCACCAGGGAAACCCCACCTCAGTTAATACTTGTGGGGTCAACCATTTGACAAATTCTGGCTTGGAAGGAAATAATTTTTTCAAGGCAACAATATATCTTTCAGGTGGATTTTAGGTCACATAAAGAAACAGCACCTAGTGGAGCTATAATAACTACACCTTAGGCGTTAGTCACTCAGTCATGTCCAACTCTTTGACCCCATGAACTGCAGCCCACCAGGCTCCTCTGTCCATGGGATTCTCCAGGGAAGAATACTGGAGTAGGTAGCCATTCCCTTCTCCAGGAGATCTTCCTGACCCAGGGATCGAACCCAGGTCTCCTGCATTGTGGGCAGATTCCTTACCATCTGAGCCACCAAGGATAACTTAGGACTGAATGCTAAATGACTAGCATCCAAATTTCTGTTAGTAATTTTATAAATATGTACTTAAAACTAGGCTAATAAAAAGTCACTAATTCTGTATTCAATAAATCTGTGTGAAGACCTAACATTATATAAATATATGTGTAACAAGTCATATAAAAGTTATACATATATACACCTATATACATAACTATATGGAAGTACAGTTGATTTACAATATTGTGTTCATTTCAGATGTACAGCAAAGTGATTTAGTTTAGAAAAAGATATATTTCTATACTTCATGGCCAGAAACATTTGGAAATAAATTATGGGATACCACGAAATGATAAATTCTAGGACATCATGTGTGTTTAAATGATAACTAAATAAATATGAATAAAGCTTACATTTGTTTCTATAACTTTTCAAAGACCCTCCTTTTTAACTTTTCAAGGCTCTCGTATGCATGATCTTATTTGATTGATTTTTTTTACTACAACTTGAGGGTAAGGCATCCTCAGGCCAATTCGATCCATAAAGAAATTGAAGGCAGGGCTGCAGACAGCAATGCTTAAAGGCCAGGAGCCAAAAAAGGCATTGCTGGGTCTGGAGTCAACCCTGACACTCTTACACCTTGCTGAAATGAAAATTCTAAAATGAAAAATTAAATTCACTTTAGTTTTTTTAAAAAATGGTGATATGAGACCCAGCTTTAACCCCTGGGTTGGGAAGATCCCCTGGAGAAGGGAATCGCTACCCATTCCAGTATTCTTGCCTGGAGAATCCCCATGGACAGAGGAGCCTAATGAGATACTGTGCATGGGATCGCAGAGAGTCGGACATGACTGAGCAACTAACACTTTCACAACTTCACATACTCCAAAGCACTTTCAGAGGGTTTAAAAAAAAAAAAAAGCTTCTTCTTTATTTTTTTTCCCAAAACAAAAATTAATCTAGGAATAAAGTTCTGGGATTCTTTAGAAATCACAGATGGGGTCATATTTTTTTCACAAATTATGGTTTTCACAAGCAAAAAAATAATATGCTGTAGTTTAAATGTTTTCAAATGCTTCCAAGCTTGTGGGATTTTTTTAATGGATAAGATAATGAAAGAGATAGGATACTTATATTTATTTAAACTAAAGCATAAACTGTTAGGAAAAATCAAATCCATATATATCCCCCCAAACTGTGAGAAATTTAATCAAGGCAGGCAGACAGGGCTGGAAACTTACTTCAGATAAACTGCTTTTTACAGTTGAATTAACTATACTATCTCCCCTCATTTGGACAAGTGGTCTAGAAAGAATGCTGTGGGTTCTTCCAATCTGGCTCTTCCTCCTGACAGAACCAGTGCATTTCTGCCAATACTCCTTTCCTCTTTGCCTGTGCTGTTGGGGTGAGAGGCATGCGTGTGTGCTAAGTCACTTCAGTCGTGTCCAACTCTGTAACCCTATGGGCTGTAGCCCTCCAGGTTCCTCTGCCCATTGGATTATCCAGGCAAGAACCCGAGTGGGTTGCCATGCGCTCCTCCAGGGGATCTTCCTGACCCAGGGATCTAACCCACGTCTTTTCTCTCTTGTCTTGGGAGGCAGGTTCTTTATCACCAGAGGCATCTGGGAAGCCCAGGGATGAGAGGATGAGATGGCAAATGGTTTGGAATTAGATAGAGACCTGCCTTTTGGAAGGGCCAGCATCTAAGGCCTAACAGTGAGATGCTGGAGAGCAGTCCCTAGGTGCTTGCTGAAAAGAGCAATTTGTTTTCCTTGGATCTGCAACATGGTTGTTTTCCCCCATTGTCTGGAAACTTGCAGAATCAGAGCTAGACCTGGTGATGACTGAGGGCCTTCTTGATGACCAGATGTAACAAAAGCACTGTGTACCCTCCAGGGCTTTGCTTTCTTTTTCCGACAGTGCCAGGTCCTTTTGAATATCTACAGCAGAGAAAAGGGAGCAACCCACACAACACGATTTGTTTCAAAGGCCACACAGATCGGAGTCTGCCTGTAACCCCCTCTCCGATCACTGACATGGGTAGCACTGATGAATGAGGAGCATGAAGTAAAAAACTTCAAGAGGAAAACAGAGGGAATGGGTCTTTTGAGAGAGGATGACAAATATGGCACAGAGCCAAGTGAACCAGATAACGAACAAGACATCAGAATCTCTAAGTCTTGGGGTCAGAGGAGATGGCACTGGTTAGGAGGTCTGATTCAACAAGTCTGTCCTCGGTTCCCCATTTCCAACATAGCGCTGCTGCCACGCTGACTTTCTTCCTTACCCTACTGGTGGTGCGAATGAAATAAAACCACTTCCAAAGCACAAGGCTATCAACTTCGGTCATCTTATAAAGAACTGGCATTTTAGATATCAAGGCATTCTAAGAACATAATATGATGTTAATCACCTGGAAATGAATCAAAAGTACCTAAATGCAATTTCCCTTGAAAAAAGCAAAGAGAAGAAAGGGGTAGAAGGGAGGCAGACTGGGGCGTGTGAAGGAAAGAAAGGGCAGAATACATGGAGACTGTGCCTAAAAAAAAAGGAAGAAAAGGTATTTCCTGAAATGTGGTTTCAGTTATCATGAATCTTAATATAACCAACAGTTGAGATAAAAACGCTTTGAATGTGAATTACAAAATATATTATAAACTCAGCGAAAGGAAGAAAAGAGGCTGATATGATTACTGCTTAACTTATGACACAGGATCACGGCTGTTAAGAGATGGAAGGCTCTTGTCACTCTCCTAGCTTTATTTCCAATTAAGGAAGCATTCTTAGTGAGATGGAATATTCTAGAGACAGAGCTAGGATTAGACTCACACTCTCCCAAATCTATCACCATTTTCCATCATACAAGACTGCTCTTGTTTCTATCAGTATTTCCTGTTCCTCTCTTACTAATCTTTAAACAAAATATGTACAGACTTGCACTTGCATATAGGGTACATTTATTCTCAAACATTTCATGTCTAATACCTCTGGTATTCATTTCCTTCAGAGAAAGTTCCAAGAGAACCCTACTTCCACCAGAATCTTCTTTCTTCCCACCTTTTTTTTTTCAAATGAAACTAAAAAATAATTTTAATACAGAGGAGACTCTCTTAAGAAGTACCTGGGAGTACGTATAACCCATAGAATGGGAGCTCCATATAAACGGCAAAGGCATTTCTGAACCTAAGGGACCCATGACACTTTACTCTTTTGTTTCAAAAGTGTTTATTAAGCACCTATTCTGTGCCACACAATTTACCAGGCTTGGGGACAAAGAGGTGAATAAGAACTAATCCCTACCATAGAAAGTTTACCTTGAGAAAACATATCTACAAGTTATTAGAAGATAGGGCAGAAGTTATTTGACACAGATAAGCCCAAGGTGCTATAGGAAAAAAATAGGAGGAAAGGGCATCTTGTCTTTCATTTATTAAACAAGCATGTTTTGAGAATGTCTACGTGCTGGGAACTCTTATGACCACTTGATACATAGGATGAAGGAGTCAAAGGAGAAATATTAAAACTGAGCAAATTATTTTTAAGCTTAGTCCTAAAGACTTCGTCGATTAGCCAGATGAAGGAGCTGAATAAGGAAGAGGACTCTTACCAGGCAGAAGGAAAATTCTCTACAAGGGCCCAGATCCAACACAGCAAATACCTGAAGCCACAAGTATTACAATGAAAATCACCAATACACCATGCATTGAAATATATATTGTATTTTGAGACAGAGAGATATCAATATCATGTCATTTCCTAATTTTATACTATACTTTCCTGTAATATAGCTGCTAATTAAATGGTTTTATGTTGTGTGTGTGTGTTATTTGTTTGTCTTTTGGCCATGCCAACAACGGATGGAACCTGGGCCCCCTGCAGTGGAAGCAGCAAGTCCTAACCACTGGACTGCCAGGGAATTCCCTGTTGGGTTTTCTAAAGTGTATTACACATGGTTACTGAATTTGTGGTAGATGATAAAAAGACTGAAGTTCAACTTTCCAAACTTCAGCAAATTTGACAGGTAGCAACTACTACTGACGTCCAAGACAACAGGCAGTGAGCTAGGTCCAATGTGTAAAAAATTGGGTGCCACAGTTTAGAAAATCAAAAATTCTGGGCAAGTTCTGAAGTCTTTTATATCACTGATTTAGTCAATAAATTAATAGCTAACTTGTGTTTTCAGACTTAAATATATGAACAGATGTTCTTTCTAATTGATCCCAATGTTTTTTCATATTGCTGAAAAATATTTTTTATGAAACTTTGTTTACAATCTCATGAACAAATATAGCATCAGTACAGACCCTCTTTGTCTGAAAATGACACTGCATACCTGGCAACAGTGAGCCAGACTGATATACTCTAGGAAATTCATTGTATTTTAAAGAAAAATAAAGTCCTTTGGACATCTAGAAAAACATATTGCATGATTTACAAGGGGAAAACTTAGATTATCATTAGACTTTAACAGCAGTGATTTATAACAGTAGAAAAATGAAGTAATATATTTAAGATACTGAAGTTTCCTTCAAAATGTGAGCCCAGTAATCCAATGGAGAGTGATTCAGAAAACCAAAATGCCTAGATCTAAGAACAGATGGTGAGCATTAACTATAGTTATCTGTCCTAAGACCACAAGACAGCTGAAAAGCAGAGAATATATTATGCATTGGCTATATATTCTTGACAATGTGGATTTTGTACAACTATTAAAAAGTTGGGGAGAGAATAGAAAAGGTAAATGCATTTTTTTCAGTATTTTATATTGGTAGATAGGCTGATATTTTTATCTTGAGACTCCTGTATATAACACGGAATAAAACAAATGAGTTATTATGGAATATTTTAAATTCCAATATCACCTTTATCACTGAGAATTGTTGGTATGGAAAAAAGGAGATAAAGCTATAATACAAAAAGAGTTTAAATTTAAGTCTTAGCACTCTCTGCTTTGAATTGAAAGTGTCAATGTGAACTAACTGTCCACTCAAAGGCACTGGAAACAGGGCTTCCCTGGTGGCCCAGCGGTAAAGAATCTGCCTGCCAATACAGGAGACATGGGTTTGTTCCCTGGTCTGAGACGATCCCACTTGCCATGGGGCAACTGAGCCCATGCACCCCAACTACTGAGCCCGTCTCTAGAGCCCGGGAGCTGCAACCATTGAGCCCACATGCCACAACTGCTGAAGCCTGAGTGCCCTAGAACCTGTGCTCTGCAACAAGAGAAGTTGCTGCAACGAGAAGCCAGAGTACCACACCTTGAGGGTAGCCCCTGCTTGCAGCAACTAGAGGAAGCCTGTATGAAGCAGTGAAGACTCAGCCCAGTCAAAAATAAATAAATAAAATAAATATTTTTAAAAAGACACTGGAAATAACAACTCAGGAGCAATGAGAATCCCTGGTATCCAGATTGTGATCTGGAAACATCAGTTCTCACTAAAAGAAACTAGGACTTTTCAAAAAAAAAGGTTGATCCCATATTTGGGGCAGGATACATACCATATTAGCTTGGAATACCTTGTGCTACCCAATAGCAAGCCAGCTATCAGAGACTACCAGGGGTAGGATGGAATGACCCACAAATAAATGTGAGGAAGCTTAAAGAAGGAATTATTTATCTTCATCATCTTGAAAACTAGCAAGTAAAGGAGAGAAATCAAGCATGTATCCTCGCCTTTCTTAGGAGAACTGTATTCCTGGCCAATCACATAGTAACTTGAGAGAAAGGGTCTCTTAGCAAAAGCATTCCAACAATAAATACAAAAGGAAGTGATGAAATTAAAACATCATCACCTGTCAGCTATCAATGAATAAACAGATATTGGTATCAAGCATCTATGGCTACTAAGATGATAACATGAAAAAAAAAACAAACAACAACTAGATATCATGTGTCTCCTCTAGTCATGCCAAAGAGGAGCTTTATCCAGTTTCTAGATAAATACAGGAAAATACAGAGAACTGAAGAGCCCCTTGAATTGCACCAAGAATATGAAGTTAGCAAAATTCAGACTGAAGAAAATCTGATAGGTCAAGTGGCCAGGGTTCTTTAACACATAAATTGTAAGAAAATATAAAAAATGGAAGAGTAATATAAAGTTTAAAAAAGACTTCAGCAGGGCAAGGGAAGGTGGGATGAACTGGGAGACTGGGATTGACATAAATATAATAGCATGTAGAAAGCAGGGAACTAATGAGGACCTGCTGTAGGGCACAGAGAACTCGACTCAGTGCTCCTTGGTGACTTAAATGGGAAGGGAATCCAAAAACGGGGAAATATGTTTATGAATGACTTATTCACTTGGCCAGACAGCAGAAAATAACACAAAACTGTAAAGCAACTATATTCCAATAAATTAAAAAAGAGAGAGAGACAAAGACACACCTGACTTTTGAAAGTTGGTGAGGTTAACAACAGGGGCTTCCCTAGTGTATCAGATGGTAAAGAATCTGCCTGCAATGAGGGAGAGCTGGGCTCGATTCCTGGGTTGGGAAGATCCCCTGCAGGAGGGCTTGACAACCCACTCCAGTATTCTTGCCTGAGAATCCCCAAGGACCAAGGAGCCTGGTGGGCTACAGAGCAGTGGGTCACAAAGAGTCAGACACAACTTAGGGACAAAGCGCACAAAAGGGTAACAATAGTGTCAAAGACTGCATGTTTAGGGCTTCCCAGAGGGCGTGGTAGTAAAGAATCCACCTGTCAAAGAAGGAGATGTAAAAGACACGGGCTTGACCCATGGGTCAGGAAGATCTCCTGGAGTAAGAAATGGCAACTCACTCCAATATTCTTGCCTGGGAAATCCCACGGACAGAGGAGCCTGACGGGTTACAGTCCATGGGGTCACAAAGAGCTGGACACAACAGCACAGAGCATGATACACATTTAGGTGATAAAGCTACTTTTAGAGCACACGTTGATTATTATAAAAGTTAGAATAGTTTTTACTTGTGGGGAGAGGCAGAAGTTGCAGAGGGTATACTGAAAGGACACCTTAGTTGTCTGGCAAAGTGTCATTTCTTGATTTGAGTAATATTCTCATTATAAAAGTAATTAAGCCATATATGTGAGTGATTTTCTTTGTGTTTTGTAATGAAAAGATATTTTAAAATAAACAGCCATTTCTAATATTAAACTATATTGTTACAAGCATAACTGTAAGGTCCAACTAAAACTCTTAAAAAATCAGAATGAAATGTTATAAAGTTCTATTTATTGCTGGCTTTACCTACATGGTGACATACCCAATTCCCCATTTAAGCTAAATCTTTTGTTCTATGTAAAGAGGTAATTATTGGTTATATATATAGAAAAGCAGTTAAAGGACACTCATCATTCTGATTCAATCTTAAGCTAATCTAATTATAACACTGACCTCATAAAAATCGGTTGGCAATTTTGATTTTTACCATTTGAAATAATTAAGCCTTTAAATTCTGTTCCATTAAGCTTTTAAAAAAATCAATAGATGTCACTCGGGAATCTGTAAAGTACCTGTATAAATTCTCTGAGGTCAGTGAAAAACGAATGTCAGTCTCATAATTTAAACCAAACATACAATGTGTTCTTTTAAAATTAAATTAACCTGTGTCTTTGCAAAATGCCTAAATGGCTAAGGTGACCAACTTCCTGAACTGTGACTCAGATGGGAGCCTGCAAGAAAGCTGATATCCAAGGCTCATGAAATACCAAGATGTTAGGTCTCTCTTGTTCTCAGTTCATGTTTCCTTAATTTAAAAAAATGATCAGTGTTTTTGATAAGCAATAATACTCGGCATTTCTCCACACTGAGGGAAACATATTTCTATAACCAAGAGAAATATGTTTGCATGGACCCAATCTTGAACACAATTACATGGACACAATCTTGTGCTGGTTTCTTTTAACATATGTCTCTGAATTTTTTCATTCAACAATAAAAAAAAGATCAGTTACACAGCTCAGACAGCTTTGAAAATTTTAATACACATTAAAGGGCTACAGAATAACTTAAACATTATAAGAAAAATGAAAAATTCATTGTAGGAAAAATCTTGTAAATAAATGTAGGTAGTATAATGCAGAAGTCCATTTGAAACTTAACGCATTTATTTGAAAAGGGCTAAATGTGTTTGTTTTTCTTTTTTAATTTTGAACTGATTCCTTACGTAGTCCAAAGAGCATATCAGCAGAATTAAGGTCCAAACCAAATAAACCAAATGCATGAATTAACATTATCTAGCCTGTCACAAACTCGACAACTGATGTCATCAGCAGTGTCACTGGGACAGTTGTGACACGCTTGAGGGAAATGCGTAGAAACAGCATCAACTGTCCAAGAAACAGAGATGACCTCCAAATAAATCAGAGAAATGACTTGGAGGGGAAGATAAAAGAGGTCTTTAACTGACTCAAAGTATCACAGTATTACCTCTGAAAGTTTACCTATTGTTTCTAGGATAATTTGAAAAGGCAACTCTCACAAGTGTGTCCAAACTCACCACTTGTGTTTAATGTACTACAGTATTTCTTTTGCTTAACATTCTGAGTTCAATCCCTGGGTCCAGAAGATTCCCTGGAAAAGGAAATGGCAACCCATCCCAGTATTCTTGCCTAGAGAATTCCATGGACAGAGGAGCCTGGTGAGCTACAGTCCATAGGGACACAAAGAGTCGGATATGGCTGAACAACTAACGCACACACACAATATGGGTTTAATGCGGGTTGGCCACTGGACTAAGATTTGGCAGTTTGTTTCTTTTTTGGCTGAGTCACACAACATGTGGCATCTTAGTTCCCAGACCCCAGGAATGGAACCTGTGCCCCTTGCATTGGAAGCACGGAGTCTTAACCACTGGACCACCAGAGAAGTCCCTAAGACTTGGCCTAGATTCTAGGTATTGTTGGAAAGAGCCTAAAGGTAGTAACCTTCTAAACAGGCAAGAGTACAGTGTTTGGAGTCAAGCAAATAAGTGTTCAGACATCAGTTGTGCCGCTTATGCCTACGGGCTTTGGACAAGTTACATAAAACCTTCCCTGGGCCTCAGTTTCCTCATCTGTAAATGGTGACAACATCATGGACTGTCACCATTATTAATTAGGATAATAAGTAATAGCACTAGCATTAGGAGGTTTCTAGTAAAAGAAAGAGAAAACCAACCATATACTATGTAAGGTAGGAAAACTAGGAATATGCTTAATTCTTCAAGAATATAGCTGGGCGGTGTGTGGTAGAATGGGTAGAGAGACGGGGATTGACGTATATACACTATTGATACTATGTATTAAATAGATAACCTATTGAGGATCTACTGTATTGCACAGGGAAATCTACTCAATGCTCTGTGGCGACGTAAATGGGAAGAGAAGTCAAAAAAAAAATAAAAAAAGAGGGAATATATGTATTTGTATAGCTGATTCACTTTGTTGTACAGTAGAAACTAGCACAATATTATAAAGCAACTACACTCCAATAAAAATATTAATAAAAAAGTATATAGCCAGGAAGGGAACCTGACTATGGGGAAATCAGATGCTATTTTTTTAACTTATCTATTCTTATTTTCATTCTCATTAAAAGTCACTTTAAAAGAATCTTGCATTTTCAATTATAGGTAATTTTTGAATGACTTCAAATACAAATAAATTTTCAGCAGTAAATTCAAGGGTAAATGAAGGTTGACTGATGGTGAAATGAACTGTCAAAGTGTTAGTCGATCAGTCATGTCCCCGTTTTTGCAACCCCATGGACTTGAGCCCACCAGGCTTTTCTGTCCATAGGATTCTCCAGGCAAGAATACTGGAGTGGGTTGCTATTCCCTTCTCCAGGGGATCTTCTTGACCCAGGGACTGAACCCAGATTTAGCTGAGCTGTGGGCAAATTCTTTACCATCTGAGCCACCAGGGAAGCCCAATGGTGAGATTAAAAAGGACTTTAAAAAGCCTATAACATCAGAAGGAGAAAGAAGCAAGTAACACAAGTCAAGGGAAATGAATTGATAAGAAAAGGAGTGAGCCAGCATCCTTAACAGGACTTTGCTCCTGACCATCTATTCTTCTTCAACTTAAGACACTCCCCAAACTGCTAGCATATTGAAAAACCTCTACACATTCCCACCAGTCAGTTTCTCTGTTTTTCACACTATTTCCTTCCCTCCTTCTTCCTGTCCTGCCATCCCTCCTCAGCCATCCTTCTGTGCATCCTATCATGCCCTCTTCCTGATGCCACTTCAGTTCAGTTCAGTTGCCCAGTCATGTCCAACTCTTTGTGACACCATGGACTGCAGCATACCATGCTGCCTTATCCATCATCAACTCCTGGAGCTTGCTTGAACTCTTGTCCATCGAGTCAGTGATGCCATCCAACCATCTCATCCTCTGTTGTTCCCAGCATCAGGGTCTTTTACAATGAGTCAGTTCTTTGCATCAGGTGGCCAAAGTATTGGAGTTTCAGCGTCAGCATCAGTCCTTCCAATGAATATTCAGGACTGATTTCCTTTAGGATTGACTGGTTTGATCTCCTTGTAGTCCAAGGGACTCTCAAGAGTCTTCTCCAACACCACAGTTCAAAAGCATCAATTCTTTGGCGCTCAGCTTTCTTTATAGTCCAACTCTCACATCCACACATGGAGGCCACCTAAGAAGATCCTATGCTCAACAAGTCCAAGTTCGGTGCCACTGTTTTAGCAGGACTTTCCTGACCCGTGTTTTTGAGTTGCCCCTGCCCACATGCCATGTGTTCCCATGATATCTACAGTTAGAGAGTAAGCTATACTGACTGCCTGGGCTGGAGTTATCTTTCCTGGTGGTCCAGCAGTTAAGACTCTATGCTTCCAATGCAGGAAGCACCAGTTGGATCCCTAGTCTGGGAAATAAGATCCAACATGCCTCATGCCTTGTTCTTGTATCCCTTCCAGTTCTACACTGTTACTTGGCATAAAAAGGAGAGCAGGAAGGCAGTGCTGGCCCCAACTTCATGTCATTTTGCCCCTTTTCTCTCTGGCTTGCCCCACTGAACCACAATGGTCTTCATGAGTCCTGTGTGGATACCCCTGCTTGCATCTCCAAGCTTGTTTACACCCTCCCAAAATGTCTGCCTCTTGTCTACTCTTAAAACTGAATTCTTGGGAAAGATGGACTAGGGGAAAGGGGACCATGAAGGTCCAGGAAGTGAGTTTAGAATAATTTGGCCAGCAGATTCCAGGATCCTGGTACTTAGCATGTGGTCAGGCTCCAGCTGGCCAAGTCTCCTGGACCCAATGAACTGCTTTTCCCACGCAGAAGGGCACAGCCTTGGCTGGTCGATGAGAGCACTGAGACTGACAGCAAACACACTAATTCTTCACTGTCAAACATTTAGCACAGGGCTTGGCATCTATAAATTATTCCCAAATATTTATAGAATGAATAAGCATTATTTTAAAGAAGCACACATTTTTCATTTAAGGGGTTAAATAATCAAAAGGTAGTAGAAGACGTGGTTAAAAGCACGTCTGGAGAATCCCATGGACGGAGGATTTATTTAAGATCCACAGAAAATACAGCCCGCATATGAGCTAGAGATAAGACATTTTAAAAACACAACATTGTAAAGCAATTGTTGTTTTTTATTGTTTAGTCACTAAGTCATGTCTGACTATTTGTCACCCCATGGACTGTAGCCTGCCAGGTTCCTCATGGGATTTCCCAGACAAGGATACTGGAGTGGGTTGCCATTTCCTCCTCCAGGGGATCTTCCTGACCCAGGGATCACACCCATATCTCCTGAATTGGCAGGCAGATTCTCTACCACTGAGCCATCAGGGAAGCCCTAAAGTAATTTTACTCCACTACTAAAAAGCCTCTTGATGAAAGTGAAAGAGGAGAGTGAAAAAGTTAGCTTAAAGCTCAACATTCAGAAAACTAAGATTATGGCATCTGGTCCCATCACTTCATGGCAAATAGATGGGGAAACAGTGGAAGCAGTGTCAGATTTTGGTTTTTGGGGCTCCAAAATCACTGCAGATGGTGACTGCAGCCATGAAATTAAAAGACGCTTACTCCTTGGAAGGAAAGTGATGACCAACCTAGATAGCATATTAAAAAGCAGAGACATTACTTTGCCAACAAAGGTCCATCTAGTCAAGGCTATGGTTTTTCCAGTGGTCATGTATGGATGTGAGAGTTGGACTGTGAAGAAAGCTGAGTGCCAAAAAATTGATGCTTTTGAACTGTGGTGTTGGAGAAGACTCTTGAAGAGTCCCTTGGACTGCAAGGAGATCTGTCAGTCCATCCTAAAGGAGATCAGTCCTGGGTGTTCATTGGAAGGACTGATGCTGAAGCTGAAACTCCAATACTTTGGCCACCTCATGCGAAGAGTTGACTCATTGGAAAAGACCCTGATGCTGGGAGGGATTGGGGGCAGGAGGAGAAGAGGATGGCAGAGGATGAGATGGCTGGATGGCATCACCAACTCGATGGACATGAGTTTGAGTAAACTCCGGGAGTTGGTGATGGACAGGGAGGCCTGGTGTGCTGTGATTCATGGGGTCGCAAAGAGTCGGACACGACTGAGCAACTGAACTGAACTGAACTGAATGAATAAATAAATAAAGATTGACTATTTGTTTTGAGTTGGATAATGGCTTCAAAACAGAGACAGACAAAAATAAACTGAAGATAGAAGAATAACAAGAAAGGGGTGAGACTCAGTGAAATCGCCCATCAAAAAGAGACCTCCATCCCACCAGCTACAGTGGTCTGAGAAGAGAGCCACGACAAAGGTTTTTCTAGGATGGACAGAATGTTTTGTAGTGTGATTACTACCAAGAAAGCTTGATAAAACTTAGAGAAGAAACAAAGTAGGAAAAGATGCAGAGAAATCTGTCTGCTGAAGGTATCACAACTGTACTCTGCTCACTACAACATGTACCAAATCCCGTCAGCCTAGTTTCACATTTTTTTGTAAACTAGAGAATGATGGCAGAGTTTATACAGATCACCTAACATCCAACAATCTTAAAAAAGGCAATACAGATGCTTCATTAAATCTAAGACCAGGCACAGAGTGTGGAGTTTGTGATGCTGTCCTAAGTCTCTTTGATGCAGTAGAGTTCTCTCTTTATGGCATAAAACCATTGTCCCCTTGGGACAGAGAGCTCCAAAATGTTCTATAGGAAGAAATTTCCGTTAATTCCTAGTCCAAAAGAGTGAATTTAATGTGCCTTACAGAACAAAGCTAATTCTGAGGCCTCGAAAACGGCCAAACCACATCATAGAGGGTAAGAAGATACCTTTCATTCTCATGAAGGTATGCCCATCTTTAGAACCAAGTTCAAAGCAAACATCTTTTGAAGTCTTACTGAACACGACTGAACATTGAGGTTTATTACAATGTTTTTGCATGTGTTTGCATTTTGTGAAAACAGCTAGATCAGAAGCAGTGGAGCCAAAAAGATTTCCTGCCAGGTCTGGGAATCTAAAAGCCAGAAATGTCAAGAGAAAAAAATAATTCTTATAACATGTGTAGCCTAATTTTACACACTTTCAATGTTCATTGAGATAAACATTTGAAATCCTGGATACACTTTGACAATGAACTTCAGAGCCAAATATTTAGCCCTGTCTCCAAACCATGGCAATATTGCAGGTTAGAAGTTAAATGTAACTCATCTTAGAGTCACTGCCAGTTAGTTAAATGTGTCACTTTATTTAGTAGTAAAACCAAGTCGTGAAAAAGCAGCCTCTATATTTTTAAAGATCACAAGTCTTCTGGGTTACAGTTCTCTTGACTCTTGTAGAATGCCCTTTGAAGCTCAGAGATGACACAAATCAAGTTAATCCAGGCACCTGCCATGCAGAGTTTTGCCTTAGAATATTCGAGGACTCTGAAAACTCATCTGGCAGAACACCAGACTCAGGGCTGACTGCCACGTACAACCAAGCAGACTGTGCCTCAGCCAAGGAGGCCAGTGGAAGCACATGCTGGCCACTTTTGTAAACAAGAAAGGGCTTTGATGGAAAGTGACTTAAAACAAGGGGCTTCCCTGGTGGCTCAATGGTAAAGAATCTGCCTGCAATGCAGGAGACCCAGGTTTGATCCCTGGGGTGAGAAGATTCCCTGGAGTAGGAAATGGCAACCCACTCCAGTATTCTTGCCTGGGAAATGCCATGGACAGAAGAGCCTGGAGGGCTACAGTTCATGAGGTTACAAAGAGTCAGAGACACATACACAGACCAAGCACATATATCTCTGTACTCAATCCTCACAATATTCTTGTGAAACAATTATCTCTATTTTACAGATGAAGAAACAGACTGAGAAAATTCAAAAATAGAGCTGAACCTTAAATCCTATGTTCTTGAAGCCTATGCTCTTTCTAGAACACAGTAAATGAAATCAACCATTGCTTTAGTCAAATTAAATGCTTAAACTGTGACAGATATTGGTGTAAGCACCTACCTGGACTCCTAACTCAGTTTTCTGTCCATTAAGTTAGGCTGATTATTTTCAGCTCCTTGGGTTTGCTAGTCCAGGGCCAGCCCAATAGATTATTTACACTAAATATTGTATATGTACGGGCTTCCTTGTGGCTTAGCCGATAAAGAATCTGCCTGCAATGCGGGAGACCTGGGTTTGTAAATTTTATATGTATATTATATTGTATATGTATATGTCTACATAGAATTTTTTAAATCATGCTTTATTCTAAAGCTCTGGCATTCTTCTTGGAAATGCAAATAGTTAAAGCCAAAATAATTGGGTTTTATTTTTATCATTACTATACAGAATGACAACAAAGTGACTGCTCTGCCAGTCTTACTGAGAATAGTCACAGGTAAAGTAAGTAGAAACTCTATAGGTTTTACTGAATTTAGAACCACTTTCCACCTTTGAGCAAAGTCATGGCCATTTGTTAATGAAGCCTACGTATCAAATATAATCTAGTACTTAAATAGATGAGACTATAAGAACAGTACAAGAAAATAGCCTAAGCACAATTTGCATCACCGATTCAATGAACATGAACTTGGGCAAACTCCAGGAGATGGTGAGGGACAGGGAGGCCTGCCATGCTTCACTCCATGGGGTCACAAAGAGTCAGACACGACTTAGTGACTGAACAACAACAGTTTGCATGTTCTGCGTGATCTCTGCTTAGAGTAAAAAGAAGCACAGTTCTGAAAGGCCTCCAGGTTCCCACGCAGACAGCAAGCCGCCACAATTCCTTATCACTCTCCCTGCCTGAATTTGGCATAAAGTTAGCAGACTTGAAAAGCTCAATTAAAGATAAATAGCTCTTAACAACGCTGCTACACTCCCTGAATTCACAGAACTGACGTAAATACGTTCATATATCACTTGTTTCAGGAGAGGATATTCCAACCTGACAGTCCCGGGACATCAACTGCTGACTAAGGGGTGTGGTTTGAATTCAACTTCATGAGAGAGTCATTCTTGGTACTGTCCTGACTCTGGGCTAGCCTGGGAATTTGCTACTCTAATACAAAGGTTAGGGTTATCAGAAATCACCAAGCCAACAGGAGAAAACCAAACCAGTCCACATGGGGGGCGGGGAAAGGGAGTCAGTTTTGTCGTTTACATGAAATGCTTGTCGTCGAGACTTTCCTTACTGCCATCACAATATGCTGAGCTCATCATTTTGTGATCCTTGCAGACAAAAAGCCCCTGAAGGATAAAGATTGAGTCTCATCACAGAGGTGTCCCCAGTGCTATCAGAGGGCTCAGCATCCAACAGGCACCCTGTAAATATTTGCTGGACAGCAAGGAGATCAAACAAATCAGCCCTAAAGGAAATCAACACTGAATATTCATCGGAAGGACTGACGCTGAAGCTCCAGCTCCAGCTCAAGGTAGCTCCATGGCTACCTTACATGAAGAGCCAACTCACTGGAAGAATACTCTGATGCTGCTAAAGATTGAGAGCAGGAAGAGAAGGGGCTGACAGAGGATGAGATGATTGGATGGCATCAGCTATTCAGTGCACGTGAACTTGGGCAAACTCCAGGAGATGGTGAGGGACAGGGAGGCCTGGCACGCTGCAGTCCATGGGGTCACAAACAGTCAGACGTGACGTGATGACAGAACAACAACAACAGATATTTGCTGACTGACTGAACTGACTAGTTCAACCCAAGAACCCAGAACAATCTGGAGCAATTGGGAACAAGTTCAGTAACTACCCACTTTAGCATTTGACATATAAGTGACCTCAGTTCATCCTGCCTGCATAGGTGTATACAGTTGGTTCTATGAGTAAAAATATTAAGTTCAGAGAGACTGTATTACTTGCCCAGTATATATCTTAGAGGGGCTTCCCTTGTGGCTCATTCATAAAAAATCCACCTGCAATGCAGGAGACAAGGATTCGATCCCTGGGTTGAGAGGAAGAAATGACGATCCATTCCAGTATTCTTGCCTGGGAAATCCCATGGACGGAGACACCTTGGGCAACAGTCCATTGGGTCGCAAAGGGTCAGACATGACTGAGTGACTAAGCACACATATCTCAGAACTAAAACCCCTAACACGAGTTGTGACCTTGGGTCTCGAGAATTTCAGAGTCCATGTTCTATCCACTGTACATTGTCTTGACTTTTCAGAACAGATATGAAATTTGGTTTGGTCTAAATTTAAATTTGGAAAAGCTCTGCACAGATTCAGCATAATATTCAAGGTGGGCAACCTTTTTATTTTTAACCTAGCAAATTTGTGGAGGTGAGTTGATAAGAAGCAGCCCGCCCCAGTGCCTCCACAGCTCAACAGTAGACGTTGTGGAGGGATACAGAAGTTACAGAACTTTCCTACTGATGATATAGGGTTTAATCTTCATTTTTAAAGTTGTTTTAAAAGACCTTGGTTGTATGAAAACTTCAAAAATAGATAACAAATAATGAAAAATATTGCTAAAGACTAAAAATGGCATCAAGTTCACATCCCCTTTAAAAATCACATTTGACTGTGAAATGGAAGTGCACTGATAAGAGGCCTACTTTTTATGTTATGCTGGAGGAGTTGTTTCAATTTGTGAAGCGAATACTTGGTATGCATCTGATCACCCTATGTGTGTAAATCATCTATTAAGCCTCTGTCAACTGTGTTTAACTAAATAAGAGTTCTCTTTCATCAGTATATGGAAGAAATAGACATATGTAAAGACTCCATATTTTCACAGAGAAACAAGCTAGTTCTGTTCAAAATCATATCCATCAACACCATTTGAATTACTTAAGATCTTGATGAGGACATTTATTTATAGACAGAACGTTTGGAGTCTTGTGGTATACAGATTCACTCCTGAACTAGTGCTGTTTAGATGAACATCCCTTAATATCCTTCCAGTTAACACATCAGTGAACTTAAAACAACACATGCACACCCCCTCCAAATACAAGGTACTTAGCTAAGATGCCATTTACATTGTCCAACTTTTAAGAAATTCTTGGGGCTTTCCTGGCAATCCAGTGGTTAAGACTCATGCTTCCATTGCATGTGGTGGGGGTTCAATTCCTGGTCAAGGAACGAAGATTCCACATGCCACATGGCACCACCAATATAAAGCAAAAAAATATTTTCCATTAAGCAGAGATAACTTCTCTTTATCCTTCAAGACTCAATTTTAGAATCAAAAGTGTCCTCTCATAGCATCCCTCACCTCAGCACTGCACACTTGGCAGAATGCCCAGAAGAAGTGCTTATCAAATATTTGGGGAATATTGCTGTAAATATTGATATGAATATATCCATGATTTATGAATGATACTGAATGAATTAGTGTCAATTCTAATTTTTTAAAAAGGAAACTAAGAGTATATTTTCTACATTTATCATGAATAGCAGCCAGAAATTTAGTAGAATTGCACTTTTCAAAATAGAAAAGTTGTTCCTAAACGAATTAATTCTGAATAAGTGGTCTACAGCATCTGAGTACTTATATCTCTTTCAGGCAACAAATGTGGGAAAAATAAAGTTTCCCAGCTTGCCTTCCTTCAGTCAAACACACGCTCTGGTTAGCGTACTGTACTTGATGCTGAGACTTCAGATGGTCTGATGGAAAATATAGGGCTGCTGGTAGCTCTGTTCAGTTTATACTGGGAATGGTCACTCTTAGTTTTAAGTCACAAATGCACTTGTGTGTGGATGGACTTCTTACAATACCAAGGATATGACTGCCACATGGGTTCTCAGGTGGCTTGGGCGATGGTGGGTGGTTGGACATGCAGAGAAAGGCCGCCATCTACTAGAATGAACAGGGTAGGCTATGGAGCCATCTATCTGGACCTGTGTCAAAGTCACCCTACTGCTCTGTAGCTTCATAATCTTAAAAGATAGCTGAGTCTCCTGATAGCAGCTTCTACGGCTATGAAACTAATGTGGACAAAGAATGTCACCTGCCATTTCAGTCAATGAAGGATTTCATAAAGCCATCAGTCACGGCAGCTGTCCCTGACGGTGTGCCCTGCGAGGAATTCAGGATGGAGAACACAGGATACTGGCCTTAGACAGTTAAGATGCATATCAAAGGACCGCTTTCAATAAGCCCAGACTCTTGCATATTCCAGTACATAGAAAAGCACTAACCTCATTAACTTGAGATGTTGACTTTTTGTGATTAGCAGCAATCTTTTGATGTTTGACTGCATGGGTTTTCTTTCTTGTTTTGTATTTTCAGCAAAAACTCCTACATATCCTGCCTCCTAGTCCCTCAGAGCTCTCTGAGAGGCTGCCATCTCAGGCTACAGTCCTCAATAAGACCACAAAACGAAACCTAATTCTCAACTTTGAGGTTGTGCATTTTTTTCTGTTGACACTGGCATAACAATGCCTATTGCAAATGATGATGACTTTACAAAATAATATCTGTGAAGAATAGAGCACTTATTGCTGTTATTGTCATTTGGTCACCAAGTTGTGTCCAGTTCTTGGAAACCCCATGGACTATAGCCCATCAGGCTCCTCTGTCCATGGGATTTCCCAGGCAAAAATACTGGAGTGGGCTGTCATTTTCTTTTCCATGATATTCTTTCATATGTAAAGGTAATGCTCATTATGCCACTGGCTTATTATTCTATTACTGTTATTACTGACACTGCCAGTTCTTTTGTCAACAATCCATAGGGAGCTACAGAAGATTTAACATTTTCAATGTCAGAAAGGTTCAACAGGAGACCTCAACTCATCTGAGATACAACTTTTCCTTGAGAGTGAAATCATGTCAGTTCTTCCAGGGTTGCACTCAGGCTCTATTTTGAAGCCAATGACTCTGTTGATCCTGTTATTTTCTAGAAATATCCCTCATACATGCCTGGTGAGAAATATTTACTGGAAGTTGAAAGGAAGACATTTGAAATAATGTGAGGATTTTAAATGACATAGCACACCTTGTTTCATCAGAATAAACAACAAAAAATACATTCCAGGTGTGCTGAGCAATTTTCATTTTCATAGTTCAGGAATTTTCTACAAGCTTAAATATTTCCAAGAGATTTTGAACACACAAAAATATGTTAAGTACTATTTGTTAATTAAAGTTTCAGTAACCATTAAAAAGCATCTTAATGTGCCGATCCCATGGTGAGCCAAATTACACATGGAGTACAGTTGCCCTGAGAAATCTGATCTACCTTGGCTTTTGTGTAAAAGCAGACATTTTACACAATATATACTACTTCTGTGACTGGTAGACTATGACATTCATATTGCCTTAATATAGAAAGTGCTCAGCACACTGTCTGTTGTGTTTATCATCTCTGTGACCTTAGGTAAAGTTACCGTATAAAGAAGGTCTTTTGTTTACTTATAATTTGGTTGTTCTCTAAGATACCTGTACTTAAATTTTTATGAGGATTAGAGAATGGTGCCTGGCACTTAGTAAGCATTCAGGAAAAAAAACAAAACAAAAAAACTCCCTTTTGGATAATGTAGGGAGATTCCTTAGAAATGTGCAAGGAAATTGTGCAGTGGTTCAGTACTCAGGTTTTGGAGAAACACCTAGATTTGAATTGTATATATTCTTTGTGACGGTGGGTAAATTACTTAATCTCTTGGAGCCTCAGTAGTTTCACCTTCAGGATTAAGAATTAGAATATGGAAAAACTCAGCATGATGCCTAACACATAGCAAGCACTTATTAAAAGGTAGAAGGACATTATCTGATTTTAGAGGTGTACTTTAAGATCAAAAGTATGCATTGTACATAGTTGGTGCTCAATAAATTTCTGTTGAAATTATTTTTTTAAAGTTTCAAAAGAAGAATTTCAATGGTCGAGCCTATCAGAGTTGCCTTTGCATTTCTGTATCCCAAAAGTCGTCCATACAACTAGTACAGTTTCAGTTAACTCAGACATTAATTCACTGTGACCAGGAAAGACTTACTCTCCCAAGCTCTAGATTTATTCAAGTTTCAAGGAAATTTGGGTGGGTGGGTTAAGTTTACTTAACATCTTCTTTGGCCTCAAGGTTCCAATCTTCACCTGCTGTTTAACATTCCTTTCCATATTCTTAAAAGCCCTGTTTACATCAAAAAGGAATTTTATGCCTTAATACAAGGTAATCATGAAAGAACAGACTTGTCAACTTCACTCCCTCCCGGTAGCAGGTTTTAGCTTCTTTTCCCCACTTTGAACTAAGGTAGCAATTTACTGTAGCTTTAGAAAAAAAAATGTAAAAGCAACACTTTCCGGATATACTTTTCCATTTCTAAGGTCAACAGTATGTGTTATTAGTTTACAGTATGATTTTTCCAGTAGTCATGTATGGATGTGAGAGTTGGACCATAAAGAAAGCTTAGAGAGCTGAAGAACTGATGCTTTCGAACTGCAGTGCTGGAGAAGACTCTTGAGAGTTCGTTGGACAGCAAGAAAATCAAACCAGTCAATCCTAAATAAATTCAACCCCAAATACTTACTGGAAGGACTGATGCTGAAGTTGAAACTCTAATACTTCGGCCACTTGATGCGAAGAACTGACTCATTTGAAAAGACCCTGATGCTGGGAAAGATTGAGGGCAGGAGAAGAAAGGGACAACAGAGGATGAGATGGTTGGATGGTATTAACAACTCAGTGGACATGAGTTTGAGCAATCTCCGGGAGATAGTGAAGGACAGGGAAGCCTGGCATGCTGCAGCTCATAGGGTCACAGAGTCAGACACAACTTAATGATTTATTAGTTTGTTTTTTCCCATAGCATAATAAGCTCCATGTAGTTCTAGATTTTTTAATAATTTTATTTAACCAAATTACTCCCGGTATTTTTTTGGAAGTAATTTTTTTAAAGTTACTATATGCACAGAATCGCTTGAAAGAACTTGGTAACCAAATGCTAGACATCAACCACAGACATGAGAACTTGCTTAGAACGTGGGAGGCTCATTCTCAGAGCTCCCTGCTCCTGACTATAGCACGGCTTGACCCCTCCAGCCGTCACAGAAAAGCTTGGCTCCACTGGCAGTGACTCTGTTCCTTGCCGGGAGTAGAACACCAAGAAATGTCACGGAGGGGCCACGCATGACAGATCGAAGTTACTAGAAGGTCATATCAAATGTACCTGAGGTTCCTGGCTTTCTAACTTCTTTGTGTTTTTATTCTGCAGAGATAGAAAGATATACTATGTCAACTGGTAAAACAAATCATCAAACATGACTTCTGTAGCACAAAGATCAAGTTTGATTCTGTACTGAAATCTTATCTAACTGTTCAACCTATAGAAGACTCTCCTATCTTTAAACTGACATTATGTATACAGTCTACATCATACAATTTACTTAACAGTTTTCATCTTGGTGTACAGATAATCTTCCTAAGAGACCAGAATATCCTTAGAGCTAAAACCATTTCACTTTACACCTTTCTTCTATGAAGCATTATGCAATGAGTGTGGTGAAAGCAAACATATTAATAACTTAATAAATAAATCAGTTGATTAACAAAACAGGGTACGTGTTCTAATAGTACACTAAATTACATATTTAGTGTTCACAGGCATATCTATATGATCCAAGGGTGTACATTTTCTGTAAAATAGTGATCATTTGATCTAAAAGAACATGTTTTCAGTATTCTAGTGTTATGACCTAAAACATGCTGCCATTTCCTTTTAGGTATTCCTTGAAGAACAAAATAATGTGCAGCAGTACTGAACTTTATAAGATATCATCTATCATTTTCTAACAACAAATCAACATTCTTGGTGGACTGGCAAGGAATTGGATCCATACTATTCTAAAACAAAACAAAACAAAACCTACCTAAAAATTTATGGAGAGTTTCCTGATATTAAAAACACTTACAATTCAGGAGCTAGCTAAAAAGAAATGCTGGCCTAATCATACCACAACATGTTAAAATTAAGAACACATTTCCCCTTTAACCAGTCTCACATCCATAGACTATGGCATCTGACTGATATTTTGTGTAAGAATGGGAGAAGATTCCTCCCCTAAATTTGGAAAATCCTAATCACACATTGGGCTTTCCAGGTGGCACAGTGGTAAAGAATCTGCCTGCCAATGCAGGAAACACAGGAGAAGCAGGTTTGATCTCTGAGTCAGGAAGATCCCCTGGAGGAAGAAATGACAACCGACTCCAATATCCTTGCCTGGAAAATCCCATGAACTGAGGAGCCTGGCGAGCTACAATCTATGGAGTTGCAAAGAATCAGACAGGACTGAACACTGATCGATCACACATTATATACACCTCTGTGGATTCTTTATGAAGATATAAGTTTCTGGGATGCAGGCTCAGGAATGCCAGCTGAGCACCCACGATAAGGCTTGCCACTGATACCCCCAAGAAGTGACCTATCAGTCTCTACAGCATTATTCTCTGTATTTCTAACTGGAATCTTAATATCAGTGGTATGCTGGTAAAAGATCAACAACCAGTTCTCCAAGGGAAAAATTAAGGCTTTAACATTATGCAGCATTTGCTGATTTCTGTAACTTAAACATTCCCACTGGGCTGATTTCAAGCTATCAATGTGATGTTGGGCTTCCCAGGTGGTGCAGTGATAAAGAATTCACCTATCAATGCAGGAGATGCAGGTTTGATCCCTGGGTCGAGAAGACCCAGAAGATCCCTGGGTCGAGAAGATCCCCTGGTCGAGAAGATTTCCTGGAGAAGGAAATAGCGACCCACTCCAGTATTTTTGCTTGGAAAATGCCATGGACAGAAGAGCCTGGTGGGGTACCGTCCATGGGGTCGCAGAGTCATACAAAACTGAGCATGCACATGCACGCATGTGATGTCACCACACGGAGTTGGGAAAGGTGGCATCACCAGCTCCTGGGAGCCAGTGTGCGCCAGCTCCAGCATAGTGCGCAAAATGTTACATCTGACAATGTGGTCAAAAGAAGACAACAGCCTAGACGATAGATGTCTTGCTAGGGAAATTGTTAAAAAGGTTTCAAGGAGCTGTTCATTCACAGAATTCAAAGGGAGGGAACTGAATTTAATGAGACACCAACACAATCTGTGGAAAGCAAAAGGCACTGAATTTTGATCACGCTAAGGAAGAGCCCTCTAAGAAGGAACAGAGATTTGTTCTTCATCTCGGGATCTTAGTTTTCTTTAACCTGGAGACGTGGAGGAAAAGCTGGAAGATCTCAGAGTAGATTTTGAGAATGGAATCGCTGCTCAGGTTCTCTATATAATTTGAGCTTGTGACACGGCAACTGCAGTTAAACTTGAACATAATGAACCTTGTGATTTGATATTGTGGGATATATCTGAATTTACACAAGAAAGTTTCAGAAACTGCAATATGATTACCTTTATAAAATAACAGAATAAATATTTTATATTTAAAATTTTTCAACCAATGTAAATTTTGTTAATAATTTCAGGAAGCAATGTCATAATAAAATAACTCATACATTCCTTCTAACCCCTGTAGTCTATCTACTCAAGCTTGGAGATGTTGTTTGTTTCCTTTAGTATAGCCAAATATTTCTCAATTTCACATTTTTTTTTCTAACAACTATTGTTAAATCTTTATATCAAACAAATCCTAACCTACCATTTAGGAAACTACTTGTAATTCAATCTCCTAACCCTTCAACAAATGTGAAGTGTGAGAGTTTTAACTTTCTATTGAGACTCTGTAAACAATCACTTCACAAAACCTACCTTTTTCTATTAAGGCTCACCAAGTACTAAGTCCTTTAGCCTTTGTGATGTTTTCAAGCACAGCAGTAAGCTGGTCCACTTGGTTCTTAAAGTGATCTAAAAATAATAATCCTTTTCTGAACCTTGTTGCTGTCCTGGCAGTCAACTCTAATCCCTCCATCCAATATTAGGACATGGTTCTACTTGAAATGCCATGTAATTGAAATTACAAGCTCTGTGTTCTTCCTGGAACTAAGCCAGAATACTTGAAATCAGCTAACAGCATGCATATATGGAGCTAGGACCTGTCAGGTTACAATATGGGATAAATTATGGTCATTGTTCCAGTTTACCCAGGGGTCCACTAGCATTAAACGCAACGTGAATTTCCTAAAACACTGAGGTTTCCAATATGAGAGTTCCTGTCCAAATTCTTCTGTCTTCTCCAATGATAATGCTTTGTTTTCCTAATCTTTTATGCATGGTGCTTTCCAGCTAGTACATGCTCAAACAATTTTAGAAGAACAAAATATAATATAGAATCCGTAGGCTTTAGAATAAAAGAGAATGTCTCTTGAATCCAGTTCTAACATGGATGAATCCAGTTCTAACATGTACTAACTATGCAACTATGGATAAATGAACCATTTAGAGTTTCTATTTCTTAATCTTGAAAATAGGGGATAATTAGTCCTGCTTAGCTGGGATACTATGAAAATACAGACAGTGTCTGTAAAGCCCTTGTGTTAGTAGCTGAGTAGTGTCTGACTCTTTGCGACCCCATGGACTGTAGCCCATCAGGCTCCTCTGTCCATGAGACTGTGTAGGCAAGAATACTGGAGTGGGTTGCCATTCCCTTCTCCAGGGGATCTTTCCAACTCAGGGAAGATCTCTGAGACCTCCAGCTCTGCAGGTAATTTTGACCATCTGAGTAACAAAGGAAGAGCATAGAGCCTTTAGAGCCCAGTCAGAATGGAGCAGACACTGAATTAGTGAGCCATGATGATAATGAGGATGAGTAATTGATTCTGAAAGAGATGATTTCCTTGGACATGCTGACTCTCCGGGGGCAGTGGACCAAAGCAAATCACTCTACTGTATTCATAAAGACTTCAGAATTTTCAGTTTATGGATCATACAAAGCTTTAATTTTTTACTGAGGTAAAATAAACATAACATTTATGATCTTGACCATTTTATAGTGTATAAGTCAAGGAAATTAGGCACATTCACAATGTTGCACAACCATCAACACTATGTAATTACAGAAAAGTTTCATCTCTCCAAAAGAAAACACCAAACTATTAGACAATGACTTCCCTTTCTTCCCTCCTTTCAGCCCTTGGCAATCCCTAATCTACTTTCTGTCTCTATGAATTTGCCTATTCTGGATATTTCATATAAATGGAATCATACAATACATGACCTTTTGTGTCTGGCTTCTTCCACTTAGCATAGTATTTTCAGTGTTCTTCCACATAGCATGTATCAGAAATTTACTGTTTATGGCTGAATAATATTCAGTATAAAATTCTATTGTATACCTACATTTTGTTTATGCATTCATTAGTCAATGGGCATTGCGTTATTTTTACCTTTTGGCTATTTTGAATAGTGTTACCACAAATAGTCATAACGAGTTTTTCTCTGAGCATCTGTTTTCAGTTATTTGGGGTGTATACCTAAAAGTGGAATTGTTGGGCCATATAGTAATTGTATGTTTCACAGCTTTAATTTTATGCCCTAAAAAATTGAAAATAAGGAATTTTTAAAGTTAAATATAAATGTACCACATGACCCAGCAATTCCAGTCCTAGGAATCTCCTATGAGAAATGAAAATATATATTTACAGAAAGATTTGCATGTGTCTTCATAGCAGCATTGTTCATATTAGTTCAATATTGGAAGCAACTAAAATGTCCATAAATTCATGAATTAATAAAATGTGGTACATCCAGCAATGAAATATCACTATTTATCAATAAAAGAGAGTGGATTACTCATCATACTACAACATGGATGAACGTCAAAAATATTATGTAAGAGGCCAAACATAAAAGACCACATGCTATACAATTGCATTTATGTTAAAAGTCCAGAACAGGCAAATCTATAGAGGCAGAAAATAGATTGGTGGTTGCCTGGAACTAGGAATAGGAATAGAGATTAACTGTAAATACAGCATGAAGAATCTTATCGGGGTGATGATAATGTCTTAAAACTGGATTATGATGGTGGTTGTACAGCTCATCATGTTTGCCAAAAATGATTGAATTATATTTGAAATAAGTGGATTTTATGATAGATAAATTATATCTTAGTAAACTGAAAACAATCACATAGAGGAAAAGGCAAGTTAAAGAGCTTGCTATTCCTCTTTGTCATCCATTGCTACTCTAGGGTCTTAAATTCTTCACCCTATTCAAGGATTACAAAGACTCTTAATTGGTGCCCTTGCCATTTCCTTTTATGTTTTTTTTTCTTGCTTGCCATTTCCATAATTGTTATCCATTCAAATTTAACCCTATCAAGTAGCTACCACATTATTTCTTCAAATATTCCAAAATTAACTGAACATGCCCAGAGTGACTAGTGATCTGTACTGCCCTCATAGCATGCAGGATTCACAGACTACCATGATGTTCATAACTCAATAACAAATCATTCACTACAACACAGTAGGTTTCTATGGCCCTTGCAATAATACCACTTATTCTAAACTCCACAATTTCCTTACACATCTCTTTCTTATCTGGTGATAATGATAGAAATTCTATTTTCTAATATTTTATTATTGGTAAACATATCTTGTTGATAATCATAGAATTCACATTGTGGAAATCTCTGAACTCATATCAAACACGGTTAAAATTATTTGGTTGATGATTTTGCAAGCCATACTGCCACTTATATGCTAAAATTCTAAAGGACATTCAGAACAAGCCTAAAGAAATTCTAATTCTATGTGATTTGGGGCAACTTATCCTCTCTAGGTTTCTTTTCACATTTTTAAACTGGGGGTAACAATAGTACTTACTTCCAGGATTGTTGGAATAATGTAAGAGTGTTTTATAAGCTGAAATGTATATATGAATGTTACTTATTGATATTTGAAACCCAACCACAGAGATGTGTAAAGACAAAGTTTGCCTTGTTACAGTCTCCTTTACTGACTGTGTGAAAACACATCAAAAGTTGACTATTTATTTGACATTTGCACATCATAGCTGAGCAAAGACTGAAAAACCACAGATAAAATGAGTATGTTATGCTTGAATTTCCAATATACAAAAGATGATTTACTAAGTTTCTTTGCTTTCCTTTTATGTCAACAGCTCTATGAAAAAAACCACTCGCCTAAGAAATAAAAAACATCAGTCTTCACTGTCTAGCAGAAAACCAATCAACAGTGGAATGAAGAGGTTTTCCTACATGTTAAAGAGGTGATGTTGAATGGAAGTTCATGAACTAATTTCATTCTGTAGAATCCGCCTTCCAGGACAAAATTTCAATAATTAAGCAGTCTCACAAAAAGAGAGATTAGTGGAAATTTGATATTTTACAAATTTGGATTATGAGTAATAAAGCTAAAATTTAATGTTTCTTAAAAGTGACAGTGATAAGATTGGCACGCTTCACTCAAGTATAAAACACTTCCTCATGAAATTTTGAACCATTTTAATTTATTAATGACATATTGCACTTATGGGATTTTATTTCTTCTCTCTCTCAAGTTGAGGAGTAATTCAAAGATGCAGTCAAATATTTAATTAAATCTATATGGACTGAATTAAACTGATATTCTTGTAAGTGATTTAAAGAATGAGAAATTATAGCTGCGGCCTCATATCTAATTTTATCAGTCTTGAAAAAGTTTAATATCTTTAATATCTTAATTTAATTGAATGTGTTTGTGTTTGCTACTTGAGCAAATCAAACAGGATTTTCTAGACCCTGTGCTCAGTCATGTCCAACTCTTTGTGGCTCCCATACTGTAGCCCATTGGGCTCCTCTGTCTGTGGGATTCTCCAGTCAAAAGTACCGGAGCAGGGTCCCGTTTCCTACTCCAGGGGCTCTTCCTGACCAAGAGATCCAACCAGCATCTCTAGTGTCTCCTGCATTGGCAGGCAGATTCTTTATCACTACTGCCAGCTAGGAAGCCCTTTAGGACCTTGTGTGTGTTAGTTGCTCAGTCATATCTGACTCTTTGTGACCCCAGAGACTGTAGTCTGCCAGGTTTGTCTGTCCATGGAACCTTCCAGGCAACAATAATGGAGTGAGTTGTCATTCCCTTCTCCAGGGGATCTTTCAGACCCAGGGATCAAACCTGGGTCTCCTTCACTGCAGGCAGATTCATAACCATCTGAGCCTCCAGGACCTTAAAGGCATTCAAAATCTCTTATAAATTTCCTTGTAAGAAAAACAGCCTTTACAATTTTTTCAATCCTTGATTTCTGAAAGTGTTTAAGAAAAAGGACAAAACATTCACATGATGCAAAAGGGACAGAGAGCTACATGTTAAAGTTAGTGCTCTATAAGAATATAGAGTAAATACACTATAAAACTCCTAGAGGAGAACATAGGCAAAACACTCTCCGACATAAATCACAGCAGGATCCTCTATGACCCACCTCCCAGAATATTGGAAATAAAAGCAAAACTAAACAAATGGGACCTAATGAAACTTAAAAGCTTTTGCACTACAAAGGAAACTATAAGTAAGGTGAAAAGACAGCCCTCAGATTGGGAGAAAATAATAGCAAATGAAGAAACAGACAAAGGATTAATCTCAAAAATATACAAGCAACTCCTGCAGCTCAATTCCAGAAAAATAAATGACCCAATCAAAACATGGGCCAAAGAACTAAACAGATATTTCTCCAGAGAAGACATACAGATGGCTAACAAACACATGAAAAGATGCTCAACATCACTCATTATCAGAGAAATGCAAATCAAAACCACAGTGAGGTACCATTACACGCCAGTCAGGATGGCTGCTATCCAAAAGTCTACAAGCAATAAATGCTGGAGAGGGTGTGGAGAAAAGGGAACCCTCTTACACTGTTGGTGGGAATGCAAACTAGTACAGCCACTATGGAGAACAGTGTGGAGATTTCTTAAAAAACTGGAAATAGAACTGCCATATGACCCAGCAATCCCACTCCTGGGCATACACACTGAGGAAACCAGATCTGAAAGAGACACGTGCACCCCAATGTTCATCGCAGCACTGTTTATAATAGCCAGGACATGGAAGCAACCTAGATGCCCATCAGCAGATGAATGGATAAGGAAGCTGTGGTACATATACACCATGGAATATTACTCAGCCGTTAAAAAGAATTCATTTGAACCAGTCCTAATGAGATGGATGAAACTGGAGCCCATTATACAGAGTGAAGTAAGCCAGAAAGATAAAGAACATTACAGCATACTAACACATATATATGGAATTTAGAAAGAAGGTAACGATAACCCTATATGCAAAACAGAAAAAGAGACACAGAAGTACAGAACAGACTTTGGAACTCTGTGGGAGAAGGTGAGGGTGGGATGTTTCGAAAGAACAGTATGTATATTAAATAGGGTGAAACAGATCACCAGCCCAGGTGGGATGCATGAGACAAGTGCTCGGGCCTGGTGCACTGGGAAGACCCAGAGGAATCGGGTGGAGAGGGAGGTGGGAGGGGGGATCGGGATGGGGAATACGTGTAACTCTATGGCTGATTCATATCAATGTATGACAAAACCCACTGAAATGTTGTGAAGTAATTAGCCTCCAACTAATAAAAAATTTAAAAAAATAAACAAATAAAAATAAGATTTTTCCTTTAAAAAAAAAAGAATATAGAGAAAATACAAATTTCTGAATAATGTGAATAGTAATTTTCAAAATTCATTTATAGCAGGGCAATTCTTATTTTTGAAACAAATCATAAACCTAAATCTTAAGTATGAGAGATATAACACTGGAGTTGCTCTAGTTGAAGGGGACCAGAACCCAGAACGGTTCTCCCTACAGCACAGTACATGCTCTTCAGTCTCCAAAAACAGGTGGAAAAGTGACTAAATGAATTCTAGTAGTGCCACAGAGTGTTCTGTCTTAGGTTGTTCAAATTGCTTTAACAAAATATCACAGATTGAATGGCTTCTACATAACAGAAATTTATTTCTTTCAGTTTTGGAGGCTAGTAAGTCCAAGATCAAGGTGCCTGCAGAGTCTCTTTTAGAAAGGCACTAATCCCATTCAAGAGGACTCCATCCTTATGACCTAATTACCTCCCAAAGGCCCCATCTCAAAATAGCATCACTTTGGGGGTGAGAGGAATAGGTTTCAACATATGAATTTTGAGGGGCCACAAACATTTGGTCTACAGCAGGTTCCAATCACATTTCCACCATTAGTTGTGGGTTTTTTTTTACCTTTAGTAAGGGGCTTCCATAATGGTTTAGATGGTAAAGAATCTGCCCATGATGCAGGACACCTGGGTTCAATCCCTGAGTTGGGAAGATACTCTGGAAAAGGGAATGGCAATCTACTCCAGTATTCTTGCCTGGAGAAGCCCATAGACAGAGAAGCCTGATGGGTTACAGTCCATGGGATCGCAAAGAGTCGAACATGACTGAGTGACTAATACTCAGATCAACTCAACTCAACCTTTAGTAAGACTTAAAAAATGAAGATAAACTTACCTCACAGAGTAGTTGAAAGAAAGTGAAAGTGTTAGTTTGCTCAGTCGTGTCCAACTCTTTGGACCCCATGGACTATAGCCTACCAGGGTCCTCTTGTCCATAGAATTCTCCAGGCAAGAATACTGGAGTGGGTGGCCATTCCCTTCTCTGAGGGATATTCTCCACCCAGGGATAGAACTTGGGTCTCCTGCATTGCAGGCAGATTCTTTACCATCTGAACCAAGTTAATGTTGGTAAAGCTAAAACACTTCACATGGTTGTTAACAAGTTCATGTGCCTGACACAGAGTTAGGCCAAACAAACAGAAACATCTGAGTTTGGAGCAGAGAATGGTTTACTGTCGGGCCATGCAATGAGGCAGGTGGCTCATGCTCTAAAAGGCCCTCATTCCCTGAAGGGTTTCAGCAAAGCATTTTTAAAAGACAGGTGAGAGAGGGGGAGAGTCAAAGGGTATGCAATCAGCTTGTGCACAATTCTCTGACGGTCAGGTAGATTCATTCCAATCCCAAAGAAAGGCAATGCCAAAGAATGCTCAAACTACTGTTCAGTTGCCCTCATCTCACATGCTAGCCAAGTAATGCTCAAAATTCTTGAAGCCAGGCTTCAACAATACATCAACTGTGAACTTCCAGATGTTCAAGCTGAATTTAGAAAAGCCAGAAGAACCAGAGATCAAATTGCCAATATCTGTTGGATCACTGAAAAAGCAAGAGAGTTCCAGAAAAACATCTACTTCTGCTTTACTGACTATGCCAAAACTTTCACTGCATGGATCATAACAAACTATGGAAAATTCTTAAAGAGATGGGAATACTAGGCCACCTTACCTGCCTCCTGAGAAATCTGTATGCAGGTCAAGATATAACAGTCTGGTACTGTTGGAACAACAGACTGGTTCCAAATCGGGAAAGGAGTACATCAAGGCTGTATATTGTTACCCTGCTAATTTAACTTATATTCAGAGTACATCATGAGAAACGCTGGGCTGGATGAAGCACAAGCTGGAATCAAGATTGCCAGGAGAAATATCAATAACCTCAGATATGCAGATGACACCACCCTTATGGCAGAAAGTAAAGAAGAACTAAAGAGCCTCTTGATGAAAGTGAAAGATGAGCATGAAAAAATTGGCTGAAAACTCAACTTCAGAAAAACTAAGATTGTGGTATCTGGTCCCATCACTTCATGGCAAAATAGATGGGGAAACAGTGACAGACTTTATTTGGGGGGGCTCCCAAATCACCGCAGATGGTGACTGCAGCCATGAAACTAAAAGACACTCGCTCCTTGGAAGAAAAGCTATGACCAATCTAGACAGCATATTAAAAAGCAGAGACATTTCTTTGCCAACAAAGGTCAGTCTAGTCAAGGCTATGGTTTTTCCAGTAGTCATGTGTGGATGTGAGAGTTGGATCATAAAGAAAGCTGAGTGCCGAAGAATTGATGCTTTTGAACTGTGGTGTTGGAGAAGATTCTTGAGAGTCCCTTGGACTGCAAGGAGATTCAACCAGTCAGTCCTGAAGGAAATCAGTCCTGAATATTCATTGGAAGGACTGATGCTGACGCTGAAGCTCCAATACTTTGCCAAGAACTGATGCCAAGAACTGACTCATTAGAAAAGACCCTGATGCTGGGAAAGATTGAAGGCAGGAGGAGAAGGGGACGACAGAGGATGAGATGGTTGGATGGCATCACTGACTCAATGGACATGAGTTTGAGTAAACTCTGGGAGTTGGTGATGGACAGGAAAGCCTGGTGTGCTGCAGTCTATGGGGTCACAAAGAGTCAGACATGACTCACTAACTGAACTGAACTGAGGTACCAGGGTGGTGTCAGAGGGGTTAACACTACCAGTCCTTAGGCTCCAGAAGGCCTGGGGCTATGTATTCATGGTCATCAAGTAATTAACAACTTCTATTCGGTGGGGTAAGGCAGGCAGTTTAACATCTGGAAAACAAATCAGGAAACGTGCATCAAATACTATTATCTAAGTAATTTAGGGATATCAGGGAGGGCCTGTCCCTGGAAGGCCCCATGTTTTCCTGCTTGGTTACCTGGTTACATCCAAGGTACCCACTCTTAAGGAGATACAGTTTGAGAGAAAAAGAGTGGCTATCCAGTCTTGTTTCCCTTTCCATACATTTATCAATATCTACCACAGTGAATCTCAAGCAGGAAAGCCTGGCCCCTAGATTTATAGTCCACTGTCATCCACATGGGGCTTCCCTGGTGGCTCAGCAGTAAAGAATCCGTCTGCCAATGCAGGAGACATGGGTTCTATCCCAGGGTCGGGAAGATCCCCTAAAGAAGGAAATGGCAACCCACTCCAGTATTCTTGCCTGGGAAATCCCATGAACAGAGGAACCTACCATTCAGGGGGTCACAAAAGAGCTGGACATGACTTAGCGACTAGACAACAAAAACAAAAATTATTTTTCACTGTTGTATTAGTTTTTGCTGCATAACGTGAATCAGCTCCATGTATACATATATCCCCTCCCTTCTGAGCTTCCCTCCCATCTCCACCCCTCAATCAGGCCATCACAGAGCACTGAGCTGAGCTCCCTGCGCTATAAGCAGCTTCCCACTAGCTATCTATTTTATACATGGGAGTGTATAAATGCTACTCTCTCAATTCATCCCACCTTCTCCTTCCCCCACCCCATGTCCACAAGTCTTTCTCTACATCTGCGTCTCTGTTCCTGCCCTGGAAAAATCCTTTCTTGAAGAACAGATTCTACGTGAATATTTCTTAACTTTTATGGTCTCCAGGAATAATGTCTGCTAATTTTTTTTATCATTTTTCAAATTATTTTTTTCTTGACTTCAGTTGAGGTCTGTCTCCTTAGGCAATAAAACCTTTATGTTAATATTAATATTCTTCTTTGATTGAGTGATCCTTCCAGAAATTCCCTTTTAGGACATGTCTGCTTTCTTACTATTGGAATGCAGATACTTTCTTAATAAACATTAAAAAAAAAATCAGTGAAACATAAAGGAAATGATGAGTTCCCAAAATTCCTACTTAAATAAAATAAGTACAGGCGTCTGATTCACAATTCTTAAGAAACATGAATAACTTTTTATAGTTGGGACATCATAAAGAGTTACTTATAAATTACTCATCTTCCATTTTCCCAAGAAGCTCATGTTATTTTGAATCAAATGTCCCAATGTACTGAACAAAATAACTGGAAGTGAAGATATCAATTATGTCTCTAATTTAGAACATTCATGTGAAAATTAAGCCTTGTTTCAGAAATGCTGCAAAAATCACTAGAGGAAATGCTTTTTATATAAGCAAACTAAATAATCTCCAGAGACTGGTGAGTAGGTTCCTGTATTCTGGTAAATGATATACCAAGCTTCCTTTGAAAAACCAAATGCCAAACCTATATTAAAAAAAAAAAATAGAAGAAGTCACATGCTGTGATAAAGACTAGCTAGGTACTGTATGATGGTTACATTCCTTGATTTTGCAAAATAAGAGTGAAAGAAAGGTCTTTCTCTACTTTATATTATTAATAAAACATGTAATAACTAAAACAAAAAGAGTGGGCATGGCAACAGAAGCTAACATTCCAAATCCAGATGATACAGTGATTAAGGGAGCAGATCCTAGACTTGGGCCTCCTAGGGTGGGTGCACTCTTGGGTCCTTGGCTTTTAAATGAAAGTATGGAAAGTTATCACATCTCCCTAACTCTCAGTTTCCCCATCTATAAGTTGGATAATCATTTCATTTCAGTCACTCAGTCATGTCCAATTCTTTGCTACCCCAAGACTGCAGCACACCAGGATTCCCTGTCCATCAACAACTCCCAGAGCTTGCTCAAACTCATGTCCACTGAGCTGGTGATGCCATTTAACCATCTCATCCTCTGTCTACCCCTTCTTCTCTTGCCTTCAATCTTTCCCAGCATTAGGGGCTTTTTCAATGAGTCAGTTCTTTGCATCAGGTGGCCAAAGTATTGGTGCTTCAGCTTCAGCATCAGTCCTTCCAATGAATATTCAGGACTGGCTTCCTTTAGGACTGACTGGTTGAATCTCCTTGCTGTCCAAGGAACTCTCAAGAGTCTCCTCCAACATCACAGTTCAAAAGCATCAATTCTTCAGCGCTCAGCTTTCTTTATGATCCAACTCTCACATCCTACATGACTACTGGAAAAACCACAGCTTTGACTAGACTGACCTTTGCTGGCAAAGAAATGTCTCTGCTTTTTAATGTGCTGTCTAGATTGGTCATAGCTTTTCTTCCAAGGAGCGAGTGTCTTTTAATTTCATGGCTGCAGTCACCATCTATTTGGGAGCCCAAGAAAATAAAGTCTGTCACTGTTTCCATTGTTTCCACCTCTACATGCCATGAAGTGATGGGACCGGATGCCATGATCTTAGTTTTTTGAATGTTGAGTTTCTAGTCAGTTTTTTCACTCTCCTCTTTTACTTTCATCAAGAGTCTCTTTATTTCCTCTTCACTTTCTGCCATAAGGGTAGTATCATCTGCATATCTGAGGTTATTGATATTTCTCCTGGCAATCTTGATTCCAGCTTGTGCTTCATCCAGTTCAGCATTTCAAATGATGTACTATACATATAAGTTAAATGAGCAAGGGGACAATATACAACCTTGACTTACACCTTTCCCAATTTGGAACCAGTCCATTGTTCCATATCCAGTTCTAACTGTTGCTTCTTATCCTGCATACAGATTTCTCAGGAGGCAAGTAAAGTGGTCTGGTATTCCCATCTCTTTAAGAATTTTCCACAGTTTGTTGTGATCCACACAGTCAAAGGCTTTAATGTCAATGAAGCAGAAGTAGTTTATCTGGAATTTTCTTGCTTTTTTGATGATCCAACAGGTGTTGGCAATTTTATCTCTGGTTCTTCTGCCTTTTCTAAATTCAACTTGAACATCTGGAATTTCTTAGTTCACATACTGTTGAAGCCTGGCTTAGGGAATTTTGAGCATTACTTTACTAGTGTGTGAGATGAGTGCAATTGTGTAGAAGTTTGAACATTCTTTGGCATTGCTTTTCTTTGGGATTGGAATGAAAACTTATTTTTTCTAATCCTGTGGCCACTGCTGAGTTTTCCAAGTTTGCTGGCATATTGAGTGCAGCACTTTCACAGCATTATCTTTTAGGATTTGAAATAGCTCAACTGGAATTCCATCACCTCCACTAGCTTTGTTTGTAGTGATGCTTCCTAAGGCACACTTGACTTTGCATTCCAGGATGTCTGGCTCTAGGTGAGTGATCACACCATCATGATTATCTGGGTTGTGAACATCTTTTTTGTATAGTTCTACTGTGTATTCTTGCCATCTCTCCTTAATATCTTCTGTTTCTGTTAGGTCCATACCATTTCTGTCCTTTATTGAGCCCATCTTTGCATGAAATGTTCCGTTGGTATCTCTAATTTTCTTGAAGAGATCTCTAGCCTTTCTCATTCTATTGTTTTCCTCTATTTGCACTGATCACTGAGGAAGACTTTATCTCTTCTTGCTATTCACTGAAACTCTGCATTCAGATGGATATATCTCTTCTTTTCTCCTTTGTCTTTCCCTTCTCTTCAGATAGCCATTTTGCCTTTTTGTGTTTCTTGTTCTTGGGGATAGTTTTGATCACAGCCTCCTGCACAATGTTACGATCCTCTGTCCATAGTTCTTGAGGCACTCTGTCAGACCTAATCCCTTGAATCTATTTGTCACTTCCACTGTATAATCATAAGGGATTTGATTTAGGTCATACCTAATAATTAAGTATTAATAATTAAGATCTAAAAGCAAACAATAAGGAATAATGTGTATAAGTTATCTGGCAAAAAATTAGTATTAAATAAGTATTAATTATGACATTATTATACCTTATTCAGATGAAAAGAAAAATTCAGAATAAGAAAAGGATGGGTTCTCAAAAATAAATGACACTATACATTTTATTTGAGAATACATTCTTAAATTCCTGCCTCACAATAACCACCAAAATAAATTCAAAACTGATTACAGAATTTAAGGGGAATATGTAGACAACTTTTAGGCAAGTATCTCATATTGGGGAGGGGAGAGTATGTGTAAAAGATGGAAGAAATCAGAAAGAGGAAAGCATAGCTTCAGAAATAGAATGAAAAAAAACTATCATGAACAACATTATAAAGCAAAACAAAAATTACCAATTACATCTATAAAACAGAACAAGTATAATGAATACTAATAAGTCAACAGGAAAACAAACACCCCAAAATAAATACAACTGATGGCAAGAAAAAATTCATAAAAATAGAAATACATATCTAATAAGTTTATGTAAAATTTATCCATTTGTAATCAAAGAAATTTACTAATAAACAAAGAAACCCAACTTTAAAGACTAAAAATACTCCATATTACATTTACCAATAAGACATATTTTTTTGTACAGGTTTTATTTATTCACTTAAACATTTTAAGAGAACATTTAATTCCAGTAAAGGTTTAGGAGAGTGCTGGCTAAAGGGAAAAATGAACTTTTTATGTTATGTATCAAGGACTTAAGAATAGTTTATACTCTTTGATCTTTTTAGGAATCCAGTCTAAGGAAAACTAATGATGATTTTGTGCAGTTATCTCCAAAACATTACTTCTAAGCCCCAAATCTCAATGTTTCCCATACTTTTTCACAAAAAACCAAACACAGAAAATAACATTTGTACAACACACAGCAGGACATGGAATTGCCTATTTGCACCAGAATATGACTCAGAGGATTTAATGGGAAAGCTGGAATGCCTGGATACCAACACACCTGTCCCCAATTCATGACCACCCAATTCCCAACCATTAGCCTGCGACAAACTAACTTAAGACTATCCAACCAAAACACCTAACATTGATTCAAATATAAAAACTCTGAAATATGGTTTGACACTAAAATTAAAGTCTTAAACTTTAAAAATGTAAGAGGATATTTGGTCTAATAGATACTAAAACAGATGAGGCTTCAAAAATATATGGGTATTAAAACAAGGCATTAAAACAATTTTATGTCAGATTATTATCATATGTAAAGAAAAAACAGAATCAAAGTTGCTAATGCACTATTTTTCAAAGTTTAAGTTATGATGTGACATATTTACATATATATATGCATAAAAATATTGGAAAGACAAGACAAAATGTGAAAAATCATCTATTTTGTGGTTTTTCTGATTTTAAATTATATTCTTTATTGAATTTTCCCCAAAATTTTATAATAAATACTATTATATTTATAATTTGAAAGCAAACAAATTTGAAATAAAACTTTAACATAGGTAATAGGGAGCTACACTGAATTGCAGTTTTGAAATATTTTGCAAATCTAATATTGATATTGATGTTAATTTTTTTAAATTAACTTTTGGAAATCTCTCTAAAAATCTGTGATGCATGGAAAAGAGAAAAAAAGAGTTCATTATCTTAAAGGATGGTTATTCAATATAACCCAACAGTCAACATCCTTTCAAACATAGCTCTTAAAATAATCTTTCTCTAATGCTCTTCTAACATACATTATAGTTCAATGTAATAGCAGGAATAAATTATATTTTTCTCCATTTGAGTCAGCAAACTCCTGAGACGCTGACTTTATATGTGGCTACTTCTTATAATAGGCAAAAAAAAAAAATCTTGATTAAATTAATGTGGTTGAGAGGGCAAAGAAACCCACAAATATTTAAGCATCTCTAGGAAAGCACTTTGTATCCAGTCATTTTTATGTAATCGATGTAGTTTTTATAGCCAAAAAAGAAGACGAACATGTAAGGAAAAGCCTTTTTATGAGGATGTTAATGTTTTTCCATCCTCACTAAGGGACTGAATGTTAACTTCATGTGCTTCACACACAAAGAGACCATTTCGATACGCACCCAGCACAGTTCATAATTGGAATATGAATGAAGTTTTTACCTCACTATACAAACATCCATATTCCTTTTCCTCTGCTTCAGTATATTTATACACCGACCAAATGAAATTTGCAGGAGCTGGAAATCATTTTGATAGAGAATTATTAAATTCTTGAAATACTGAAAATCTTGAAAATACTGAAAACGTCAAAATACATTTTCTTTTTTGCCCATCCTATTTATAAGAATTAATGTACCACAACTTCCTTATCCATTCTTCTGCAGATGGACATCTAGGTTGCGTCCATGTCCTAGTTATTTTAAACAGCCGGTGCTCTGGGACAACCCAGAAGGATGGGGTGGGGAAGGAGGTGGGAGGGGGCTTCAGGATGGCAGGTCACATGTGCGCCTGAGGCTGATCTGTGTCAATGTGTGGCTGGGGTCACCAAAGTGATTGTCTTCCAAATAAATAAATTAATTTAAAAAAAGAATTAATGGAGTCATCCTGAGTTGGGATCTCAAGTCTTTATTTATTTATTTATTTTTCCAATTATTTTTATTAGTTGGAGGCTAATTACTTAGCAACACTGCAGTGGGTCTTGTCATACATTGACATGAATCAGCCATGGAGTTACATGTATTCCCCATCCCGATCCCCCCTCCCCCCCTCCCCCCCCCCCCTGATTCCCCTGGGTCCTCCCAGTGCACCTGGCCCGAGTGATCTCAAGTCTTTAATAACATATTGTCATACATCTTCCTGAGCATTGTTTTCTTAGAAATTAATTGTACTTGTTATACATGAGTACATATTAGGTCATTCTTCCTTCCCCGACTATCTTAAAAATAAAATGCAGAATTTAACAGACCCCAAGAAATAATTTCATAATTTTACTATAGAGAAATAGTGAAATTATGTAGAGAAACTGATTAATTACAAAACTATAATCAATGTTTTACCACTCATTATATCATACTCTATCATCTCAGGTCATTTTTTCCAGGGAAAATGTGACATTTAGAAGTTACATTTTAAAAAATCATAGAAGTTTTAAAAAATAATATTTGTATAGGTTTGGGCAAATATTTCCACCCTCAGTGTGTTAGAAATCAACAGACCTAAAAATGTCAGAAGGAAAAATCTCAGTAGATGCCAAAATTTGGTTAGATAACTTGTCTACTATAGTACTTGGTTTTAAGCAGTTTATTGGCATCCTAAATCTGTGAGTGATGAAAGCTATGGAAAATTCTATAGGGTAGAAGGAAAATGAAAGAGTAAAAAGCTTTAGGGTGGAGCAAAATGCATACTAATTTCTATTCATTAGCAGACAATTCACTACTCCAATTACCTGCCAGCAGTTTGTAAATATTGTTTTTCAAGAAACAAAATCCACCATAATTTACTATTTCTATTGGTGAGATGATCATGAATATTAATCTTTCCTTCTTTATTTTGCAAGAGTGAAAGTTAAAATATATTTAATTTTAATTCCATAAATGCTGTGTTCCCATTTTTCACAGGCTAGCCATACAGCGCAAGAAAATACTGGAGCTTGTTCATTAACCTATACATTCAACATTTTGTTCACTGGTCAGCTATTTAAATCAATTTACATAAATCACAAAGTCTAAAGTATGTGTAACAATTTACTCATCATAAAATTATACTTGGGTATAAGAAAGAGTTTTTAAGATGTCTTATTAAAAACATTTAAAATGTCAAGTTGTGAAGATGATGAAACAGACATAATTTTCATGAGGGAAGGGTTGTCTATAGGGAAGAACACCACTAAGAAGAGAAAAGGTGGAAAGTAGGAGTATCAAAATTTATAGTTAAAGAAACTGTCTAGAAGTCCACTAAAAATGTATACCCATATCTTATACTGAAAAGTATGGGAACAATTGTTTTTATGCTTGTCAAGTCTAAGTGATAATTTTGTAATTTTATATCTTATTTTTACTAGAGTTTAGTTGATTTACAATATTGTATTAGTTTTAGGAGTACAACACAGTGATTTAATATTTCATAAGTTGTATTCCATTTAAAGTTATGATAAAATATTGACTATATTCCATATTCCCTGTACTGCACTATATATCCTAGACCTTATTTATTTTATACATAGATAATTTTATATCTTTTAAATGTATAGATCTCTTTATGGTATGCTTTGTGAGAGAAGAGGTAACGATTTGGGAGAGAAGAAATGGTGTAAAAGGAATGACTCTCCAAGGGGACCTATACTCTTTGGCTTCAAAGTAGTATGCAGGTTTCTAGAGTAGAGAAATACAAAGCATTTGTGCAACCTACATATTGTAAAAGTCATATGTGGATGCCTCATCTTGCAATGCAGGGGACTTGGGTTCAATCTCTGGTCAGGGAAGTCAGATCCCATACGCTGCAGGGAAATGAAGCCCGTGTGCCAGGCCATGTGCCACGACTGAAGAGTCTGTGTGCACAATGAAAGAACCCACATGATGCAACGAAGATTCTACATGCCATAACTAAGACCCAACACAGCCAAACACATAAATCGATTTTTTTAAGTCGTATGATTTCAGTGAATTGCAAATTTTTCCCTGTCTCAGCAATAAGGGATCACTGAGTGTAGTGGAATTCTTTTTTTTTAACACAATTCCAAGAGCACCCAAGATTTGTTATAAGAAGATTCCACTGTACTTATTAACAATCTGACAGGGACTAGAAATACAAGTGGAACTCTTTGCTGACCTATCTACTTCACTGGCTGAATAAAACTGTTTTAAATATTAGCAAAATAAAAAAAATTAAATATTAGCAAAATCAATTCACCTTCTGTACAATAAAAATAAATCCCCTTAGAAACAATGTCTTTCCTATCAAAGCTCTTTTCTGAATTTGCACATCAGCTGTGTATATGCATTACTGGAGACATGCACATAAATGTTTCTCTATCTTCATGTTTTCCAATTACAGTTGTTATCAAAAGAATATTATATCTAACCCAAATTTACTCCTTTTTTAAGTTCATATTCTTGGAATCTTGAGAAAATAAGATATGTGTGGGAAATTCCAACTTCAGACAATCAGGTCCACACCTTGCTACTTGAGAGTAGAAATAGAGTGGGGGGGGGTCATTATTTGTCCCTAGAACATCAATTAAAAAAATGGTTTATTTACTAATCCAGAAGGCACAATTAATATTTTTAAGTCAAGCCTAAAAGTAATCAAAGTTCACCTCTAATCCAGCTAAGCATACATCTACTTTCTTAACATGATTCTGTAATCACTTGAGTCTAACTTCTGCATCAAGTTTGCCAAAGAAATATTTTCTGCTACATGTATTATTTTCCTCTTTGTTTTCCTTCTGAGTACCCGCTGAATTTTAAGATTCCCTTCTTGTCAGGCTGCTCTGGTTTCTCATACTGCTTCACCTGTCAAGGATCCGAACAAGATTAGTCTTTTATGCTCCAAATCTAATGATCCTTTGCTCTCAGAGAAATTTACTTGTCTTAAAATTTAGTTCCTCCAATCACTTTTTCATGGTTCAATCCAATGAATAATCCTATCTTTAATATTGGCTACTGATAGTGGGGGCTTCCCTGGTGGCTCAGATGGTAAAGAATCTGCCGGCAATACAGGAGATCTGGGTTCAATCCTTGGGTTGGGAGAGAAGCAAATGGCTACTCACGTTAGTATCCTTGTCTGGGAAATCCCATGGACAGAAGAGCCTGGCAAACTACAGTTCATGGGGTTGTGAAGAGTTGGACACCACTGAGCAACTAACACTTTCAGTGTTCTAATTTTATTCTTTCTACATTACATGTGCTGTTTAGTAGTGGCTCCTGTGCCTTAAAAATTGTATGGACCCTAAAAGTTCTGTGAGAATTTGGGCACTGGGGAATTTGAGTGTATCACAGAAGGGATGTCAAACCTAAGTGATGAGTCACAGGACTTGCAAAATACAGAGAGGACTGATATTAAATATGTGAAAATGCTTAACAATAAGAAAGTGCTATACAAATAGGTGATATTATTATTATCACTACCATAATTCTAGTTAGTTTTACCTATCTCCTCAAACAGATGAGACTCTTCAGAAGGAAAATATATTAAAAATATAACTTCCAGTAACTCCTAGGAATTTTAGGAAACCTTTCTCTACAGGAGCCTTTCTATTAATTATTCTTCTACTTTAAGAAAGGATGAATGTCTAGTTACATAAAGTCTAATAAAGAGTAAGCTTAGGAAGGGCTGGTCAGTATTGACCAACGAATGTGATAAGACACTTACAGAGGAAAAAGAAAAACAATCAGTAAAATACTGAATGCCAAATGTCTGTTTTAATGATCTTTTCATCTTCCTATTATGCTCACATGCTTGTTTATTACTTTCAAAACAAAACAGAATTTTGAAGACAAAGAAACGATAGGAACTAAAGAAGGGATGTATGTAAACACACGGCTGCATCACTTCGTGGTACAGCATAAACTATGAAACATGGTCAAGCAACTACACCCCAATAAAAATTAACTTTAAAAAAAAAAGATTTCAGGAATGAACTTGCAAAGATAAGGTTGAAAAGATATGATTTGAATAAAGTAAATGTTTCCAATGAAACCTCAAATGTGTGTCGGGGGGAACTATATGAACTGTGAAATTTTAAAAATCATTGATAATAAGTCTTCATGGATCACCGATTTAAAAAATGTATGTACTTTATTTTATGAACAAAAAAGGTCATAATCGGTATCTGCTGCTTTGTATTTTCTTCCTAAGGCTTCATTTTTTGTTGTTTCAATTTTAATGAACAGATTTATTTGACAAATCCAGCTTTAATCTTCACAAGATGTTGATATGTGGAGACATTCCAGAACACAGAAGGAGGGGGAGAGGGAAATTCCATAAGAATGATTTGCTTATTTGGGGAGGATAAAAATGTAAATCTAAATGTTGCTTTTACCTCACTCAAATATTCACAACATATTTTAAACACAGGTTAAGCCACTGGGGAAAAAAGTTTCCAAGAGTCTGTTACCCACTTATTAATATCCAATACCCAACATGGAAAGTTAGCAAATAGAGACAGCATGTGTTGAAACAAGTCTAAATGGTTTTCAACATTTGTGGCATGTTTATATTTTTGCAGGAAATGACTCAAAATTTTCTTTGAAGTATTTTGTATTTCTTACAGTAATAAAGGGGAAAAAAGTTCTGTCTTGTTTCAATTCTCCATTAATATTTAGATAAAGCCACAATTTTCTTCTTTTCTACCAAAAATACAATTGTAAGAAATATTATTTAGGGGATTTCCACCTTTAATTTAACGTAATTTTTTAATCCATGTTTTTTATTTATAATAAAAGCAGCTACCATCTAGAAACTATATTTGAGGTCCTACTGTTAATTTATTGTGTATATTCCACACACTTTTCCCCCAAACTAGATAGTTAAGTTTACATTTGACTTTAAATGGAATTACAGAATTTTTAAAAATTCAAAATCAAGTGAATGTGTTAAATTGACTTAGAACAAATTTCTGCATTAGAAAAACACTATGTGAGCACTGTGAAAAGAAGACAAAACTTTCTGAAGGTCAGTGTGAAATCACTCGTAAGTTTGACCAAAAAACTATTATTTTTTCTTCTTTGGGCTATTAGGTACTATGAAATAAGCCAAATACTATGGACAGGATAAATCTTGATATTAGAAAATTATTTGAAATAGAATCTAACTGTATCCTTTGATAGATGAGAAAGGCTGTGCTGGAATTCACAGATGATAAAACAAATCTCTGCAAAAAGTGATAAATGACAGATTATCCCAAACTCAATGATGACATATTTTTATCATCATGAGATTATGAAACCATGCTGAAGTTTATAAATGTCAGAAAGTCCCTTTTAAAAAGTTAACACAGACCTGGATTAGAATCCAAATATAATATTTGTATCAATATATACTCCATTATAGTCTCTGATGTGGGAACATTATTTGAAGCTTTTGGTTTAGTTCTGGCATGACCCACACTTTACAGGGGACTTGGCAAACAAGAATGTGTTCAGAGAAAGCATCCAGAAGAACTGAAAACTACACAATGTAAGAACTGGGAACAGATTGTTTTGGGCTGGGAAAAAAAGTCTCAGTTGGGACATACCAACAGCTTTTACTATCTAGAGATGAGTTTAGCAGAAGAACTCTACTCAGGCTGTTACTCCATGAGTAGAAAGAAGGTTACAAGTGATGGTGAGAAATGTAAGAAAATGTCTAACAAATAGAAATAATCTGTTTCTGAAAGAAACAGGAAGGCACTAGAAATATCAAGAATGTGCAGTAGAAGGGAAACTGACTAGTGCTCAACTCCTGACCTCACTGCTTCTTTTAGCTTTGAGATCTTGGTCCAGTTACTAAACTTCTCTTTCTGTTTCCTTACTTATAAAATGGATGTTCTTGCATTGGATAAAAGTGGTGTAGCAGGTCAGAATCCTGAGATAAGGGGGAGGAAATCTTGAACTGGGGGTTTCCCTGGTGACTCAGATGGTAAAGCATCTGCCTGCAATGCAGAAGATCGAGGTTCATTTTCTGGGTTGGGAAGATCCCCTGGAGAGGGGAATGGCAACCCACTCTAATATTCTCGCCTGGAGAACTCCATGGGCAGAGGAGTCTGGCAAGCTACAGTCCATGGGGTTGCAAAGAGTCAGACATGACTGAGCGACTAACACTCTCGAACTAGATGGGCACCATAAATCTTGAACTAGATGGCCGCCATGGTGCTTTCTATTTCTACGGTTCTACTATTTCATAATAAGTGAAAATATGATATTTTTCATCTCATGGTAAGAAATTACTGCCTAATAATTTTATTTAATCAACACATAGCTACTATGTTGCATAATAGTGCCTACTATATATAGGCACTCCTCCAAGAGTACAGAAGAGAAAAATACCCAAAAACTTTGTTTAGATAGACCTTAAATCATGTGGGAGGTGACAGAAAATAAACAAAACAAGTAAATCATACAGTGTAAGAGAAGGTGATAAGTACTATATACAATAACAGAGAAATTAGAGATTTTAAATAAGGCCTGGGAAGCTTCCATGAAAAGCCAACATATGAAAAAAGATAATTAATTTCATCAAAATTTTTACAATAATTTTATTATGAAATCCATTGAAAAATGTGGTTCCCTCAACCAAATCTTGTGACCCTAATAATGTTCCAAATAATGCAATCTCATCAGAGAATGTTATGGACTGAACTGTGTCCCTCCCACAATTCAAATGTTGAAGTTCTAAGCTTTAGTACTTCAGAATATGACTGTATTTGTGAGGTAATTAAGCCAGATGAGATCACTGAAATGGGTCCTGACCCAAAATGACTGGTGTATTTATGAGAAAAGGAGATTAAGACACAGCCATGTACAGAGGGAAGACCATATGAAAACATAGGGAGAAGGCACTGTCTGCAAGCTAAGGAGAGAGGCCTCAGAAGAAACCAACCTTGCTCACACCTGGATTTCAGACTTCCACCTCCAGAATTGTGAGACAATACATTTCTGTTGTTTAAGCCACCCAGTCTATGGTGCTTTGTTATAGCATCTCTAACAAACTAACACAGAAAATACTGTGGAATTTTCTAGGGAAAAATACTGGAGCAGGCTGCCATTTCCTTCTCCAGGGGATCTGCCCAACCCAGGGATCAAAAATGCATCTTCTTTTATCTCCTGCATTGGCAGGCAGGTTCTATACCAGCTGAGTCACCAGGGAAGCCACTGTAGTATATTAACCCAGTCTAAATACTAAGTTTAGGATAATGCAAGATTGCAAAGCCATTTTTATAGTAACTCAGACTTCTTGAAAAACTTTATATTTAGACTATATATGTAAATTTCAGTTTTTCTGTGCCTATCCTTGTGAAGATCCTCTTCCTTGGAAGAAAGGCTATGACAAACCTGGACAGCATTTAAAAAGCAGAGCCATCATTTTGCCGACAAAAGTCCAGATATTCGAAGCTATGGTTTTTCCAGTAGTTATGTGCAGATGAGAAAGTTGGACTATAAAGAAGTCTGAGCACCAAAGAAGTGATGCTTTCAAATTGTGGTGGTGGAGAAGACTCTTGAGAGTCCCTTGGACTGCAAGGAGATCAAACCAGTCAATCCTAAAGGAAATCAACCCTGAATATTCATTGGAAGGACTGATGCTTATGGTGAAGCTCCAATATTTGGCCACCTGATGTGAGGAGCCGACTCACTGGAAAAGAACCTGATGCTGGGAAAGATTCAGGGCAGGAAGAGAAGGAGGTGACAGAGGATGAGGTGGTTGGATGGAATCATCAACTCACTGGACATGAGTTTGAGCAAACTCTAGGAGATAGTAAAGGACAGGGAGGCTGGGTATGCTGCAGTCCATGGGATCACAAACAGACTTGACTTAGTAACTGAACAACAACAGCAACAAACCTTGTACCATTAAATTGCACTGAAAATCTTGAACCTAATGGTTACCAGGGAGTAACCATGGGAGAAGAGTGGAGAAATAACTCCAGGAAAAAATGAAGACACAGAGCCACAGTGAAAACAATGTCCAGATGTGGATGTGACTGGTGATAGAAGTAAACTCTGAGGCTGTAAAGAGCAGTACTGCATAGGAACCTGGAATGTTAGGGTCATCAATCAAGGTAAATTAGAAGTGGTCAAACAGGAGATGGCAAGAGTGAACATTGACATTTTAGGAATCAGTGAACTAAAATGGACTAGAATGGGCGAATTTAATTCAGATGACCATTATATCTACTAATGTGGTCAAGAACCCCTTAGAAGAAATGGCGTAGCCCTCATAGTCAACAAGAGAGTCCGAAATGCAGTACTTGGACGCAGCTCAAAAATGACATAATGATCTCTGTTCATTTCCAAGGCAAACCATTCAATATAACAGTAATATGTCTATGCCCCAACCAGTAATGCTGAAGAAGCTGAAGTTGAATGGTTCTATGAAGACCTACAAGACCTTATAGAATTAACACTCAAAAAAGATGTTCTTTTCTTCATAGGGGACTGTAATGCCAAAGTAGGAAGTCGAGACCTGGAGTAACAGGCAAATTTGGCTGTGGAGTACAAAATGAAGCAGAGTAAATGCTAACAGAGTTTTGCCAAGAGAACGCACTGGTCATAAGTAAACACCCTCTTCCAACAACACAAGATATGGACATCACCAGATGGTCAATACTGAAATCAGGTGGATCATATTCTTTGCAGCCAAAGATGGAGACGCTCTACACAGTCAGCAAAAATAAGACCGGGAGCTGACTGTGGCTCAGATCATGAACTCCTTATTGCCAAATTCACAGGTAAATTGAAGAAAGTAGGAAAAACCACTAGACCATTCAGGTATGATCTAAATCAAATATCTTATGATTATACAGTAGAAGTGACAAACAGATTCAAGGGATTAGATCTGATAGAAGACTGCCTGAAGAACTATGGACAGAGGATCATGACATTGTACAGGAGGCAGTGATCAATACCACCCCCAAGAAAAGGAAATGTACAAAGGGAAAATGGTTGTCTGAGGAGGTCTTACAAATAGCTGAGAAAAGAAAAGAAGCTAAAGGGAAAGGAGAAAAGAAAAGATACACCCATTTATATGCAGAGTTCCAAAGAATAGCAAGGAGAGATAAGAAAGCCTTCCTCAGTGACCAATGCAAAGAAATAGAGGAAAACAATAGAATGGGAAAGGCTAGAGATCTCTTCAAGAAAATTAGAGATACAAAGGGAACATTTCATGGAAAGATGAGCACAGTAAAGGACAGAAATGGTAGGGACCTAACAGAAGCAGAAGATATTAAGAAGAGGTGGCAAGAATACACAGAACTACAAAAAAAGATCTTCATGACCCAGATAACAACTATGGTGTGATCATTCACCTAGAGCCAGACATCCTGGAATGTGAAGTCAAGTGGGCCTTAGGAATCATCACTACAAACAAAGCTAGTGGAGGTGATGAAATTCCAATTGAGCTATTTCAGATCCTAAAAGATGATGCTGTGAAAGTGCTGCACTCAATATGCCAGCAAATTTGGAAAAACTCAGCAGTGGCCACAGGACTGGAAAAGGTCAGATTCAATTCCAAAGAAAGGCAATGCCAAAGAATATTAAAACTACCACACAGTTGCCCTCATCTCACACGCTAGCAAAGTAATGCTCAAAATTCTCCAAGCCAGGCTTGAACAGTACATGAACCATGAACTTCCAGATGTTCAAGCTGGATTTAGAAAAGGCACAAGAACTAGAGATCAAATTGCCAACATCTCTTGAATCATACAAAAAGCAAGATAATTAAAAAAATAAAATCTGCTTTATTGATTACACCAAAGCCCAGACCACCTTACTTGCCTCCTGAGAAATCTGTATGCAGGTCAAGAAGCAACAGTTAGAACCAGACATGGAACAACAGACTGGTTCCAAATTGGGAAAGGAGTACGTCAAGGCTGTATATTGTTACCCTGCTTATTTAACTTATATGCAGAATACATCATGCAAAATGCCAGGCTGGATGAAGCACAAGCTGGAATCAAGATTGCCAGGAGAAACATCAATAACCTCAGATATACAGATGGCACCACCATTATGGCAGAAAGTTAAGAGGAACTAAAGAGCCTCTTGATGAGGGTGAAAGAGGAGAGTGAAAAAGCTGGCTTAAACTCTACATTCAAAAAACAAAGTTCACGGCATCTGGTCACATCACTCCATAGCAAATAGATGGAGAAACAATGGAAACAGTGACAGACTTTATTTTCTTGGGCTCCAAAATCATTGCAGATGGTGACTGCAACCATGAAATTAAAAGATGCTTGCTCCTTGAAAGAAAAGCTATGACTAACCCACACAGCATATTAAAAAGCAGAGACATAACTTTGCCAAAAAATGTCCATCTAGTCAAAGTTATGTTTTCTCCAGTAGTCATATGGATGTGAGAGTTGGACTATAAAGAAAGCTGAGCACTGAAGAATTGATGCTTTTGAACTGTGGTGTTGGAGAAGATTCTTGAGAGTCCCTTGGACTGCAAGGAAATCCAACCAGGCAATCCTAAAGAAAATCAATCCTGAATATTCACTGGAAGGACTGATGCTGTATCTGAAACTCCAATAGTTTGGCCACCTGATGCCAAGAACTGACTCATTAGAAAAGACCCTGATGCTGGGAAAGATTGCAGGCAGGAGGATAAGAGGACGACAGAGGATGAGATGGTTAGATGGCATCACTGACTCAATGGACACGAGTTTGGGCAAGCTCCGGGAGATGGTGATGGACAGGGAAGCCTGACATGCTGCAGTCAGTGGGTCACAAAGAGTTGGACAGGACTGAGCGACTGAACTGAACTGAATGGTTACCTCCCAATGTACTTTGTGGAAGAGGTATAGTTTAATCAAAATATCAGAAGGACTTACAACTAATAATATCACGCTTAAGTTATACCTGGGCTTCCCTGATAGCTCAGTTGATAAAGAATCCCCCTGCAATCAGAAAGATCCCTTGGAGAATTGATAAGCTACCCACTCTGGTCCTTGGGCTTCCTTTGTGGCTCAGCTGTTAAAGAATTCTCCTGCAATTTGGGAAACCTGGGTTCAATCCCTGGGTTGGGAAGACCCCCTAGAGAAGGGAAAGGCTACCCACTCCAGTATTCCGACCAGGAGAATTCCATGGACTGTAGAGTCCACGGGGTCACAAAGAGTTGGACATGACTGAGCGACTTTCACTTTAAGTTATATGTGAACTTCCAGGATATGCAAAACATTTATTTTTCTATCATGATATGCTGTTGCTGCTGCTAAGTTGCTTCAGTCGTGTCTGACTCTGTGCGACCCCATAGGCAGCAGCCCACCAGGCTCCCCCGGTCCCTGGGATTCTCCAGGCAAGATCACTGGAGTGGGTTGCCATTTCCTTCTCCAATGCATGAAAGTGAAAATGAAAGTGAAGCCGCTCAGTCCTGTCCAACTCTTAGCGACCCCATGGACTGCAGGCTACCAGGCTCCTCCGTCCATGGGATTTTCCAGGGAAGAGTACTGGAGTGGATTGATTTATTGAAGTTTTATATGGCAGCTCATAATCTTTTAGAATGTTCATGTGCACAACCAAGCAGTTAATAATACCAGGACTTAGGTTCCCCACCCCTTTATTCAACTCTTCTTCTCCAATTGCTGAAAGAGCTCAGTGCAACTTCGCAGCTTTGCTGTGTACCTGTAATCAAGCTGACCACTTACTTAAAGGAGCATCTCCATGACTATGTGGGCTATACTGGAGGCACATTTTAACATATTCTTTAAATGACATTGCTTCCTATTTCTTTCTATTCCTTTTAGATGTTCCTGTTAGAGATATACATTAGTTAAGATATACATTTTAGAGATAAAAGTAAGTCAATGAATATACTTACAGGTCCTGTTAATTTAGATGCTTTCTCAAATTCTTCACTCTCTTCCATTAGTGCTTCTTCATTCTCAGGTAAAGAATCTATTTTCACAAAAAGAATGAGTAAGTTAGAAAAAAAAGGATAAGTTGGAGTCACATATTGCTTAATATATGAACTTATCTATGTTTATATATGATACAATTTTTATATATAAATCATAAACTCTCTGATATATAAACTTGTCATGAGAAGGATATGAAAGTAACTGAACAGGATGTTGAAAAGTCATAGTATTTGAGATTTAAAATAGTGTGTAGTGTTTTTTATTTAGCGTACAGAGAATGTATGCAAACCTTTAGCATTTCTAATTTGCATGCTTGCATGCTCAGTTGCTTCAGTCATTCCCAACTTTCTGCAACCCTATGGACTGTGGCCTGCCAGCTTCCTCTGTCCGTGGGATTCTCCAGGCAAGAATACTGGAGTGGGTCACCGTTTTCTTCTCCAGGGATCTTCCTGACCCAGGGATCAAACCTGTGTCTCTTACATATCCTGCATTGGCAGGCGGGTTCTTTACCACTAGTGCCACCTGGGAAGCCCATTTAAAGGGAAGACCCAGAGGAATTGGGTGGAGAGGGAGGTGGGAGGGGGGATCGGGATGGGGAATACATGTAAATCCATGGCTGATTCATGTCAATGTTATGACAAAAACCACTACAATATTGTAAAGTAATTAGCCTCCAACTAATAAAGATAAATGGGGGAAAAAAAAGGGTTCAATGAAGTCAGGACTGTGCAAGAGCTGCAGTCATCTTAGTCAGATCAACTCTTCTTTTGGCATATTATTTAGCTAATTGCTAGAACTTAATGTTCTTTTTCTGCCTTGTAATTTTTTATTTGCTTTATCCATCAACTGGTTTTTTTTGAGGGGCCACAGTATTTAAATTCCAATTTGTATTCTCTCTTTTAAACAGGATGAACAACTCTGAAAAGTTGGGGGAAAGGTTGTTGTTGTTATTTCATTGCTAAGTCATGTCCAATTCTTTGTGACTCCATGGACTACAGCCTACCAGACTCTGTCCATGGGATTCTCCATGCAGGAACACTGGAGTGGGTTGCCATGTGCACCTCCAGGGGATCTTCCCAACTCAGAGTCTGAAACTGTGTCTCTTTCATCACCTGAACTGGCAGGCAGGTTCTTTACCACTATCACTACCTGGGAGAAGAGTACTTATTATTAAATGATGCTTAGTATTCCATTTTAATGTATCAAGGAACAAGCTGATATTATTTGTTTGACTAGATTGATGAGTGGGTATGTAATGACTTTCAAATATGTGAATAAAAAGATGGTAAACTTTTCCATATGTCTGCTAAATTGATTATAACAACGAAGATTTCTACAGGCTCTAGAGAATTCTTCAACAGAGATATATACATACAGCATCTAGAAATAGCTTGTGTTTTAATACCTTCCATTCAAATAAAATCAGTTATAAGGAGGGTATTTTAAATCACTGGAAGCTTTAAACATTGATTGATTATATTTATTAATATTTTAAAGAGCTATATGCATCCTTAAAGAAGGCCTTCCTACACATTCACACACACAAGTGGAGACAGATTTTTTTTGTTTCGTAAAATGTATGCTCTGAGAAGAAAATCAGAGCCTTAAATCCCGAGTCCTTAATGGCCAGTCAAGACCAGAGAGACAATGGAAAGCTTAGCACAAACCCATAATCACAATTTCTGAATCATGGAGCTCTAGCTGCAATAATTCAGAATTTTATATTTAAGCAAAAAAATCAGGATAAGTGATGAGAATTGTACCACATTAAAAATATTAATCCATTAATGAAGGAAACTTGAATCCCTATCTATTAAAACCCCATAATAAATGTGACAATAGATAGATTCTTTACTTTAAAATGTATAAATTAGCATAATTTAAGTCCCCCAAGACTGAATTATATTCTGCTGAACTGTGATCAAATATTACCATAATTTTAGTATTCACTCAGTATTTTTTCAGTTTTATTATATGTTGAAATTGCTATTTGTGTGGAATATTGACAATAGTATTAAAATGTCCTACCCTACATCATAAAGCAAATTAGTACATTTACAGAAGAAAACTCACTCTCGTGGATTTGCTAGGATTTTTATAGTTGGAAATACTATAAAATAATACTATATGCCAGGTTTTTAACTAGGAGCTGTTAAAACAAGTTGAGCAACAATTCCAGAAAAAATAAATGACCCAATCAAAAAATGGGCCAAAAATCTAAACAGACATTTCTCCAAAGAAGACATACAGATGGCTAACAGACACATGAAAAGATGCTCAACATCACTCATTATCAGAGAACTGCAAATCAGAACCACAATGAGGTACTATTTTATGCCAGTCAGAATGGCTGCTATCAAAAAGTCTACAAACAATAAATGCTGGAGAGGGTGTGGAGAAAAGGGAACCCTCTTACACTGTTGGTGGGAATGCAAACTAGTACAGCCACTATGGAGAACAGTGTGGAGAACAGTGTGGAGATTCCTGAAAAAACTGGAAATGGAACTGCCATATTACCCAGCAATCACACTGCTGGACATATACACCGAGGAAACCAGATCTGAGAGAGACACATGTACCCCAGTGTTCATCACAGCACTGTTTACAATAGCCAGGACATGGAAACAACCTAGATGTCCATCAGCAGACGGATGGATAAGAAAGTTGTGGTACATATACACAATAGAATATTACTCAGCTATTAAAAAGAATGCATTTGAATCAGTTCTAATGAGGTGGATGAAACTGGAGCCTATTACACAGAGTGAAGTAAGCCAGAAAGAAAAACACCAATACAGTATACTAATGCATATATATGGAATTTAGAAAGATGGTAACGATTACCCTATATGCGAGATAGCAAAGGAGACACAGATGTAAAGAACAGACTTTTGGACTCTGTGGGAGAAGGTGAGGGTGGGATGATTTGAGAGAACAGCACTGAAACATGTGTATTATTATACGTGAAATAGATCACCAGTCCAGGTTGGATGCATGAGACAGGGTACTCAGGGCTGGTGCACTGGGAAGACCCTGAGGGATGGGATGGAGAGGGAGGTGGGAGGGGGGCTCAGGATGGGGAACACATGTACACCCATGGCTGATTCATGTCAATGTATGGCAAAAACCACTACAATATTGTAAAGTAATTAACCTCCAATTAAAATAAATAAATTAATTTTTTAAAAAAGAATATGAAGTCTGCTAAAACAACAACAACAAAAAAACATGGTACAACTCAATAATGGGCAAATAGTTCAATGGGCAGAATAGAACTTTTAGGTCCAAACCCATAAGAGCTTAGTTTTTGATAAAACGGTACCACAAATTTATGTTGAAAGAACAGACAATATAGAGATGGTGTTGACTCACTCTACAGAGAAAAATAAAATATGATCTCTATTTAACCTCAAATACAATGACAGACTCAAAATGAATCAGAGAAATAAATGTGGAAGATAAGATTATCAAGTTAACAGAAGACAATGTAACAGAAAAATTTTTGTTCCTTAGAGGTAAAACCTAAATAGATTAGGAACAACAGAGGGTGTATGCCACTGCCATTCTTATTCACCATTGCTTTTAAGGTTTCACTGTATACAAAAAGAAATAAAATGATCAGTATAAAATTTTGAAAAAAAAAAAAAACCAATTTGAGCAAGATAATCTTCTATGGCTTGCTCTCTTGGAGTTTACTTGAACAACTTCACACAATATGGATCTTTTTAAATAAAAATTAACATTTGTAAAAGGCTTGGCAATGGTTTTACATTTTGTTCTGTTCTTGTTCTGGTTCAATTTTTCCTGGTTATTGGTGTCACATCTAGTGAGATCTACAGTGTGGTGAGGTGTGAAGTGCGCCAGAATATTAGAAAATTTACATATCCATCATATTTACATATCTGACCATATTTATATATCTAACCAAATGTATAGTTGCTAAGTAGAAAGGATCCTTCTAAATAGCCCAAATCTAGTGATAGAATAGCAGTATAATAAGCTACTTGGAACAAAAAATATAGTGAAAACAGGATGGACCTAGAGACTGTCATACAGAGTGAAGTAAGTCAGAGAAAAACAAACTTTGTATATTAACACATATACATAGGATCTAGAAAAACGGTATAGCTGATCTTATTTGTGAAGCAGAAATAGAGACACAGACGCAGAGAACAAATGTATGGATACCTGTGCAGGTTAAGGGCGGCGCGGAATGAATTGGGAGACTGGATTGATATATATACACTATTGATACTATGTATAAAAGATAACTAGTGAGAACCTACCATATAGAACAGGGAACCCTACTCAGTGTTCTGTGGTGACCCAAATGAGAAGGTTATCCAAAAAAGGAGGGGAAATACGTATACATACATACAACTGATCCATTCTGCTCTACAGCAGAAACTAACACGACATTAAAAACCAACTATACTCTAATTCAAAAAAAATAAAAAACACCTCAGTGTTTAATGCTTGGAGAGGTGCACTTCATTTTTAAAGTGCTCTGAGTACACTGCTTATTACCAACTATTGGCAGGCACATTTGTGTAAACTATGTTGCTCTGTCGATTCCAGAGCAATTTTTTCTAAGTATTAATATAAACGATTTTCAAAATACAAGCTATGAGTTTTTTTGAGCTTTTCTGAATCACATGGAAAGGAAAATGATGTCTATTCCAGAGAAATTTTTTCCAAGTATTAATATAAATGATTTTCAAAATACAAGCTATGAGTTTTTTGAGCTTTTTTGAATCACATGGAAAGGAAAATGAGTCTCTAAATTTGTCAAATGTTAGTTTATCTCCTCATTTGAGAGAAGAAACTGAAGAACAGAAATATAAAGTAATTTTATCAAAATCTAACAGTCTCTGGCACCACTTGCACTTGAAACTTAGCCTCTGTGGTCGATGGGGCCTGCCGGTAAGAACCTAGAGATCTCTAGGATTTGTCAATGATGTTTAACTTCATTTAATGACTTCCTGTCATTATTTATACTTTTGCTGTTTGTGTCACAACAGGTTTTTTTGAAGCACAAAGTTACACCTGCTCATAGAAATATTTGTTTATTGAGCCAAGTTCAATGTGGATGCATAGTTGACATAAAAATCACATTAGCACTTTGGATTTAGTGATCTGAATAACTTAAGTAGAAAAGAATGTACTGAATCAGACAGCGGATTTTGGAATTTGTTGATTAGTTCTCTAACATCTGAATGTGAAGAATGCAGGATATAAGAAGTTCAAGAAAGGAGCTTAAGCTTAATGAATACCTTTTTCCCCCAGTGAATGCAAGTAACTATAATCAACATATTACTGATTTCCTTGTTTAATTTTCTAAAAAATTTAAGTCCCAACAATACTCAGTTATAATGTAAATGTGATTGTTGAAGGATATATTATCTGTAGATCAGTGGATTGGAGTAGTTTTAATAGAATTCAAAAGCGTGTGTGTGTGTGTGCGCACTCAGTCGCTCAGTTGGCCAGCTCTTTGCAACCCCATGGACTGTGGCCCATCAGGCTCCTCTGTGCATGGAATTTTCCAGGCAAGAATACTGAAGTGGGTTGCCATTTCCTTCTCCATATCTATATATACGTGTGTGTGTGTGTGTGTGTGTGTGTGTGTGTGTGTGTATAAGGGGCAGTAGTTAACATCTGTTTTGTACCTAGTTTTATATTGAGCATGGTGGAGAACACAAGAAACTCTCAAGAAGCATATAATCCAATTGATGAGAGAACAAACACACAGGAAGTAATTTTTAAGAACAATTAGGGACTGAAAACAAGAAAACATTTAGGTTTTGCTGTTGTCATATCCTGGCTATTGTAAATAGTGTTGCAATGAACACTGGGGTACATGTGTCTTTTTGAATTATGATTTTCTCTGGGTATATGCCCAGTAGTGGGATTGCTGGGTCACATGGTAATTCTATTTTTAGTTTTTAAAGGAACCTCCATTTTGTTCTCCATAGTGATTGTATCAGTTTGCATTCCCACCAACAGTACAAGAATATTCCCTTTTCTTCACATCCTCTCCAGAATTCATTGTTTATTTTTTTGTAGATTTTTTGTACATTTTAGAGTTTTTGATGATAGCCATTCTGACTGGTATGAGATGATACCTCACTGTAATTTTGATTTTCGTTTCTCTAATAATTAGTGATGCTGAACATCTTTTCATGTGTCTATTTGTCAACTGTATGTCTTCTATAATCACAATATGGAAGCAACCTAAATGTCTATCGACAGAGGCATGGATAAAGTTGTGAAATATATATATATATATCATATATACAATAGACTATTACTCAGTTATAAAAGGAACAAAATTGGATCATTTGTTAAGACATGGATGGACATAGAGACTGTCATACAGAGTGAAGTAAGTCAGAAAAACATATATTAATGCATATATGTGGAATCTGAAAAAATTGGTATAGACGATCTCATATACAAAGCAGAAATAGAGACATAGATGTAAAGAACAAAAGTATGGATAATCAGGGGGAAAGGGGGATGGGATGAATTACGAGATTGGGATTGACATATACACACTATTCAAAAAAGAAAAAAGAAGAAAACATTGCTTGTGAACTGGACTTCAGAGAGACCTGACATCATCTTAACACACAGGATCTGAATAGGCAGATGACAAGAGAAAGAAATTACTATGAGTCAAAGAAGAATGGCTTAAGTAAATGGACACTTGCAAGAAGAGCAGAGAGGAGAAACCAGGTTGACTCTAAAAACTAATGAAGTGTCCACTAATGGCCAGCTTGGGGCCCCTAAGTTGCTAGTGACACAGTGTACACCTTTCACTGTCAAGTATTAATGTCTGTCCTGAGAGTGTTTCATCTTATCAGCACTAGGAAAGAGTTGAGTGTGCAGAAACTATTACCTTCTTTTTAGTATTGTGCTACATTGGCCCTGGTTTATGTTCCTATGATACCTTATTTTTTAACATTTATTTACATGTTTTTAATATTTGACATATAAAGAGTATATTTAAAATATACATGCAAAATAATGTATATATTTAAGTTACAAATCACAATGATAAAATAAACACCCCAAATCTACCACCTGACTTAAGAATTAGAACACTTCTAATAACCTTCATATATCTATGAATTCCTTCCTAATCCCATCTCTTTTCTTCCCCATCCCTAAGAATAGCCACCATTTCAAGTTTTTCATTCCCTTCTTTCAATATAATTGTACCACTTAATGTATGTTTTCCTAAAGAATATACTACTTAGATTTACTAGTTTTGAGCCTTAGAAAAATGACATTCTATGACTGCTTTTGTTCAATCAATATTATGCTATTTTATAGACAAATTTTATTTTATTGAAATATGTATTTTTACAAGTCCTTTTTTTTTTTTTAAACAAATATGATGCTTTTAAGATTCATTCAGTTGTGAGTTTCAACCTACTCACACAAGACTGGAAGGCCCAAATGCCACTTCAGATGGGTGGCTTGAAGTCAGCGTTTATATTATATTTATATCATGGAAGGAAAAGGCAATGGCACCCCACTCCAGTACCCTTGCCTGGGAAATCCCATGGACGGAGGAGCCTGGTAGGCTACAGTCCATGGGGTCGCTAAGAGTCGGACACGACTGAACGACTTCACTTTCACTTTCCACTTTCATCCACTGGAGAAGGAAATGGCAACCCACTCCAGTATTCTTGCCTGGAGAATCCCAGGGACAGGGGAGCCTGGTGGGCTGCTGTCTATGGGGTCGCACAGAGTCGGACACGACTGACGTGACTTAGCAGCAGCAGCAGCATATCATGGAAACCAGAAATCTCTACAAACCAGGGCTTTTCATTTTCAGACATCTGTTAACATTTACCAGCATTCCACTTATATCATCCATCCTATGAGTGTAGCTGACATGCATTCAGTTTCCCACAGTATAACAATTCCACAATTTATCCATTTTCCTGTCCACCATTACACTAACAAATTTGCTTACATTTCATGGTACATGAGACTTGCTTTCTAACATATTTATCCAGAAGTGAAGTTTCTGGGCTTCACTCAGATTTTAGGATAATGGAAAACTATTTCCAAAATTGTTTATGCCCCAGCTGTTGTATGATTTTCTTTTTGTCTCTGTCTTCACCAGCACTTGATTTTGTCAGATTTCTCAGTGTCACGTAAAAAGTCATAAAACAGCATCTCTCAAGGGCCTTACTTTTCCTTGGTTACTAGAGTAAAACATTTTTCATATGCTCATTGGCCATTTGTGTTTCCCATCCTGTGAAATATATATTGCTTATTTTTCTATTGGTTTGCTGATCCTTTGTTTATTGAATTATAGATACACTTTACATATCCTGAATATTAATCTTTGATCAGTGACAAATATAGTTTCCTATTTTGTAGCTTATCAACCTCTTTTTTTTCTGCCATTTTTTGATGAATAAGAATTCTTATTCTTATTAAGAATTAAGTGTTAAGAATTCTTAACACTATTGAGCTTTTTTAATGTTTAGGAATTTTTGCATCTTGTTTAAGATGTCCTTCTCTAGCCAGGTGTAAGGAAAATGTTTTCCCATAGTTTCTCTTCTAATTATTACAATTGGATGTATGGGCTGCTTCCGGGTAGAACAATGAATGATGAAGCAGTGATATACCTTACATGCCACTGTAGTGTCATTACATGTACTTATTTATATATTCAGCAAACATCTTGAAGTGCCCTGGCATGAACTTAATATGCTAAGCCAAGGAGTTTGAATTTTGTTCTATAGAAAATGGGGAAGAAATAGCAATTTCTTCCCTTTTTTATTTTTAGAAATATAATGAACCAAATGGGTGAGATTGTACAAGGAAAATCTATTTACAGAGCTCTTACACTAGATGGCGAAGGACAAAGGCATAGACTAGGCAGTCTTGGGGAAAACGAGACTGGCTTGGTGACAACGACATGATTTGAGTTCAATTTAATATAGGGCTGAGAGAGGTGAAAGTAAATCAAGTCTGATATTGACAATCTGCCCAGAAGACTGAAAAGATCCACAAAATGAGAATCGGAGTAGGTGATTTAAGTTCCAAAACCAAGTTGGAATTAGTGACAAACTCTGAGAGTAGAAAATGTAGTCACCCTGTACCTTAAACAGGCACAGGAATTAAGAGGCTGCTTCTCACACTTCTTTTTCTCCTTTGCCCTTAGCTTCCTGATACACAAAACCTGCAGGAGTGGTGGGCGGATGACTGACAGCTATGGTGATTTGGTGTAGGCAAAGATGCTTGGTCTAGTTTTCTTTTTAAAGACATCTTTAACTGATACTAAAATCACAATATATCTTGTTGGATTTAAAACTCACCCAAAGAATCTGGGACTATTTCATCTGGAGATTGAAGTATTTGTGAAGTCTCTTCTGTCCTTTCTGCCAGGTTATCTCCTTGAAGCCTAAATGATGAAAAATGGTTATTGAAACCTGCAGTAATGTTGACTTGTGAAATGTGAACTATATATTATTGGGAACATGACTATGAACTTCTAAATTCTAAAACCAGGCATGCTTCTTCCAAGTAGAAATAAAGCTTTACTGAAATCTTTGTCATAGTGTTTTTGCTTTTCTAACCTTTAAGGAAAAGGCTTTCATCTTTTCTCCTGTATCCATGGGAAGATTAGTCTAGGTAGAATCTGCTTTTCTACTTAGCCTGACTGAGGAAGGTTTATAAGTAAATATTTTCACGGACACTGCAATGGGGAAGTGAGTGGAAGAAAAGCAAGCATCCAACATAGCGTGCTTGCCTGACTTCTGTGTCCAGGGGCCTGAGAAGGTTTCCATGGTTACACAGAGGTTCATCAAACACAGTTTTCCAAATCAACCAAACCTGAGCTTAAAGGCCTGCAGGTCAAAATCTGTTTCATCAGGGGGCATGAAGATTCAATACGTGGATGGCCCAGGGTTCTCAATGACACTGGCTCTTCTTCAGGAGAGGAAGATTGCATGAGGACTTTCATGACAATAGATTTCTGAGCTTCTGTATCCTCACCTCTGTAGTGAGGTTAGTCTGGGCTTAGTTATACTGTGAAAGCACTCTATGAAAAGAAGTAGAGCTCATCAATAAATGTGGGAACTCTGACCTAAGTAAGCAGAATAAGCTCTGCTAACATTGGAGGACAGTATATCAAATAATTCAGAGGTTGGAGGTTTCTTCCAGTGCCCTTACTTTTTCTTGCATTTCCTGATGGGGAGTGCCCTCATGGGAGAGTATTAACAAAAACATGACATATACTATTAATATTTTAAAAAATGCAAACTCAAATACAATCCATAACTATACCAGAATTTTTCATAGTTAAAATCTTCAATTCTTTTATATCTTTATTTGTATATACCACAGTGGAATCCAATAATGTATATGCATGACTCTCTTGATCTTTTGTATAAGTATAAATATTGTACATTATATTTTTATTCCTACAATAATAAATTTTACACATTTATGTATGTATTATACATTTATTGGTGGTGGTGGTGGTTAGTGGCTCAGTCATGTCTGACTCTTTTGTGATCCCATGGACTATAGCCCTTGAGACTCCTCTGTCCATGGAATTCTCCAGGCAAGAATACTGGAGTGGGTTGCCATTCCCTTCTCCAGGGCATCTTCCCAACCCAGGGATGGGGACCGAAGCCACGTCTCCTGCATTGGCAGGTGAATTCTTTACCACTGAGCCACCTGAAAAGCCCCATGATACATTTATACTTACATATTATCTTCTATACCCAAAGTTACTATATTACATAAGCTAATTAAATAATTCTCAAGAGTAATTTGCTGATAGTCTTTTAAACTCTTCGGTCAAAAATCTTACACTTCTAATTAAGTTTTAATTTTTACTCTAAAAAAAAAGGATCATTTTTAAGTGACTGATTTAGCTACATACTTCTAAAATCTGCCCAGCGCCTTCTTTTTATTTTGTATACTTCTAATAATTGGGGTAAGTATTTTACTCAACATCAACATCAAATACTCTTTTTTCATCAAAATTAGCAAAGAGAATATATGTAGGTATACAAGACACTGAAGCATGTAAATAAAGATTATTATTAAAAATTGACAATCAGTTCCAACACATTTTGGTATTTAACATTAGGTTAAAAACTTAAATGAAGACTCCCCTCTAAGTCCAGTGGTTATGATGGCACACTTCCAACACAGAGGACATGGGTTCGATCCCTGGTTGGGGAACTAAGATGGTACTTGCTGCATGGAGCTGCCAAAACATTTTAAAATATCTAAACAGAAAATAAATCTCCAATAAAGGTAGAATGAAACAAGAAATCAAACCTAAGTTGCAATTTTTTTAATTCATTGCAAGCTTCAATAAAAACAAATACTTGTTTAGTATTTATCAATATGCTCAATAATAACCCAAATGTTGTGGCAATGTAAAGAAATAGGAACGGTCCTCGATTTCATGGAGTTCTCAATTTAGCTGAGTTGAAAAGAAAAATGACCAGGATAACAACCAACAAATTGGGTGGCCTTGAAGCTGCCTCATCGTTGTTCAAACAGTGCCCTCCAGACACCTTTAGAGTTGAATTCGCCGTGACTTGGCATCAACCCCACTGAGGAATGCCTCTGAGCCCCGCTATCCTTGAGTGGTCTGCCAATGTTTCCCAAGATGAAATCCACACAGCACTACTTCTGTAAGAGCTTAATAGGTGCTATGCAAACAAGGGTTGTGTGGGCAAGTCCGGGAAATACAGTTGCAATAAAAGTTAAATCACTTTTTTTTTTTTAACATTACAAGAGTTGTACTCATACCCTCAAACATTTTCTCTTTGCTTTCTGAAACTCTCCTTCCATATTAAGCACTCTTCTATATTCTCAACCTCTAAACAAAATGTTTCTTGCTCCTCCTGTCACAAGGAAAGCCCTTTCCTCATCTAAGAATAGGACATCCCTTTTCCCTCTAAGAATATTATAGTACCTCCTCTTCAAAGGAGGCTGTGTAGCCCGTCAACCTCAGCTAACAGAGGAGTATAAAGATTAACCTGTTTTCTCTCTGCCTGGGAAGACTTTGATCAGGCTCAAAATTTTCTTCTTCAAGTGTCACTATTATCTTGAATGAAATTTGTGTTCATGTATATGTACCAATTTCAAAGTCCTTCAGTCTCAAATCTGGAGTCTTTCCTTCCATTTCACCTTCCCCAACCCAAGGACAGATAATTCAATTGCTCTGTCAGAAATCTTAAAATCCACTGTTCTGTTCTCTGATAACAAACTCACTTCCTTTAGGCTCTTTCACAAACTCAGCTTTCTTATTTATTTAGTTTTGGCTGCACTGGCTCTTTGCTGAAGGGGGTGGGCTTTCTCTAATTGCTGCTCACGGGCTTAGTTGCTCCACAGCATGTGGGACCTTAGTTTCCTGACCAGGGATTGAACCTGCGTCCCCCACACTGAAAGACAGATTCGTAACCACTGGGCCACCAGGGAAGTTCCTCAACTTCCTCTTCAATCAAATACATATCTTCATCGTCTCTCAGTTCTCTCCTGGGTTTTGCTCCTCTCCTGATTTCCTTCCTGCCCTACTCAGATGGGACCTATTGTCCCCTCAATCCCCATGCACCCACATCTTTTAGTCATTACTGCCATCCAGACCCTAATCCTGTATTAACCTGTCATTTTCGTTCACATGGCAACTGAAAACTACTGGTAAGTATTATGACACTCTAGGACTGATGAGTACAAACAAATCAATAGTTCCCAACTTTAAACTTCAGCTTCTTGGTAGTTTTTCTTCCATTCCTTTCAAAGTCTTAAAAAATACCACCTCTCTTTTGTGTTCATCCAAAAAATTATGTAATCAAAAATAAAGACCTTCTACTCCCAACTCACAGAGCACCTACAGAAGTATCTTTACCCTGACCTGTATTCACCACCTTCCCAATTCACAGAGGGTGAGGGACCCTCTCCCCCGTCCAAGGCTTGGATCATTCATCAGGCTGGTGATTTGGGTCCCATCGTCTCATCTGCCTCTTGGATCTTCATTTATTTTACTCACCACCACTCATTCTGCTCATCTCTATGGTTCATTTCCCACAACATAGAAATAAGCTCACTTCTCTTTCAACCTTAAAAAAACAACATCCCTCCCATAATTATCTAAAACATCTACCTATTGCTTTTTCTAGCTCATTATTCTTTGAGCCAAACTTCCTAAAAATGCTTCCATCAATGCCTTTTTAAAAAAATCAAAGTATAACATAAGACATTCTATTAGTTTCGAGTGTACATCATAGTGATTTTATATACATATATATATATATATCTATCTATCAGTCAGTCAGTTCAGTCGCTTAGCCGTGTCTGACGATTCTTTGCGACCCCGTGGACTGCAGCACGCCAGGCCTCCCTGTCCATCACCAACTCCCAGAGTTTACTCAAACTCATGTCCACTGAGTCAGTGATGACATCCAACCATCTCATCCTCTGTTGTCCCCTTCTCCTCCCACCTTCAATCTTTCGCAGCATCAGGGTCTTTTCCAATGAGTCAGTTCTTTGCATCAGGTGGCCAAAGTATTAGAGTTTCAGCTTCAGCATCAGTCCTTCCAATGAACAGTCAGGATTGATTTCTTTTAGGATGGACTGGTTGGATCTCCTTGAAGTCCAAGGGACTCTCAAGAGTCTTCTCCAACGCCACAGTTTAAAAGCATCAATTCTTCAGTGCTCAGCTTTCTTTATAGAAAGCTGAAATATATATATAAATATATATACACATATACATTTTGAAATGGTCACTGAGGGAAGTATAGTTATCATCTGTCACCAAGCAAAGTTATTACAATATTATTGATCATATTCCTTATGCTCTACTTTGCATACCCATGACTTATTTCTTTTATAACTGGATGTTGGTATCTCTTAATCTCTTTCACCTATTTTGGCTGCCCCTCAACCTCCCTCCCCTCCAGCAGCCAACAGTCTGATCTCTGCAACTATGATTATGTTTCTGTTTTGTTTTTTTCGTCCCTGTTTTGTTTTCTAGATTCTATGTATGAACATGTGAGTTGTTCCCATATCTTGGCTATTGTAAATTACAAATAATGCTGCAATGAATATATGGGTGCAAATATCTTCCTGAGTTAGTGTTTTTGTTGTGTTTCCAGAGAAATATTCAGAAGTGGAATTGTTGGATCACATGATAGTTCTATTTTTAATTTTCTGAGGAACCTCTGTGCTGTTTTGAATAGCAGTTACACCAACTTCCATTCCTACCAACAGGGCATGAGGATTCCCCTTTCTCCGTATTCTTTCCAGCACCTGTTATTTTTTGTGTTTTCGATAATAGTTGCTCTGACAACTGTGAGGTAGTGTCTCACTGTGGTTTCGATTTCCATTTCCTTGATAATTATTGATGTTGAGCATCTTTTCATGTGCCTGTTGGCCATCTACATGCTTTCTTTAAAAAAAAAATCTATTCAGGTTCTCTGCCTATTTTTTAAATCCAGTTTTTTAAGTTTTTAAATTTTGAGTTGCACAAGCTCTTCACATATTTTAGATATTAACTCTCCACCAATGCCTCTACTTCCACAGTTTTAATTCACCCCTCAAGCTATTTTAATTTGGTTTGTCCTGCTACCATTCTGAGACAACTGGCTATACACTAAGACTGCCTGATCTTCTACTTGCCACACACAGAGGAAAACTTTCTGATCTTGTTTTTATTTTACTTTCAGTTCTACTTTGTGTGAACACTCTTTTCCCAGTCTGTACCATCTCCCTGAATTAGTTCACCCACTCTTATGGTTTAACTGCATGTAGGGTGGTTTTTCAAATCTTTATCTTGAGTTTTCAGCCTGAGATTGGTATAACCAAATACTAATTGGACAGTTTAATTGAACTAACCAGAAACATCTCAAAGCAAATTGTACAAAGCAAACTCTTCTGCATCATACCCTGCCTTGTATGACACATAGCTAATCAATCTCATTCTTATTAATTACATTTCCTAAAGGAATTTCCTGAATCCAGCACTTCTTTATTCTACTACTACAATCATGCTGTGCATCTTGACTTGCTTGGATTATTACATAGTTTCCTTGATGGTATTTATACACAGAAACTGTCCTTCAAAAATTCATTTTCCATATGGCTACCAGAAAATTCCAAATAAATCCTCATGCTTTATTATTCTCATGCTTTAAATATTTTGGTGCAAGGGATTTTAACGCGAGTATTCTTAAGGGACCCATAAACAGGTTTCAGGGGAATCACTGTAATTCACAATAAATGGAATAAAATGTTTTTGGTGGATGGCCCTTTTTTGGACAGGGAGACAGTAACCTCAACCAGATGCTCAAAACTAATCTTTGACTCAAAAGACTTTAAGAACCAGCATTTTTACTGGAGTCTCTTGTGCAAAATGAGTAATGGTTTCCTTACCAAATCATTCAAATCTTTCTATTGCACAACCCCTACCTGTGTCTGCAACTTCACCTTCTTGGATATTTCACCATGGATTTTATACTCCATAAACTCCAATCTGCTTTTACTTTTGTGAAGATATTTTATTAAGCCTCTCTGGCTTATAATTATCTCTGGCAGAATTCACGTTCCCCTCGTTTACTATTTGGCTTAATCCTAGGTTTTAAATACAGATTCTCCTTTTTTCAGAAGTTTTTCTTCAAGAAGTCTTAGTACCTATGCAAATCTTTACCATAGTTCTTACTTTACTATGTTTTGTATTGTTTTGATGTCTATCAACACACACCAAGTGTCTTAAAGATGAGTTTTATTTTTCATATTTTTATGTCTCTAAAGCCTAGTTCAGATTGAGCTTGATACCTTGCAAACTCTGAGAGAGAATTCTTAAGGTATTTTTTAGTGATGAGCTCACCTTGGAGAAAAGGAAAGGAAAAGGAGACCCAATCTATGTGTAAGGAATTTTCTACAGAATACCTGAGTATATTTACAATTACATTCTCTTGAAAAGAGGTAAAAATTATCCTGCATTTCTTAACCTGGTCCACCCTAATACAGAATGTAAACCAGAGGCTTATGTGCAATCCAATTTATGGTCTGGGGTGGGGGCAGGAGTGAGGAACACAGAGTAACACATAAAAGAAGAGAAAGGTGTGTTATTGAGTCATATGCTTTACCAGTTGTTGCTGCTCAATCCCACAAGAATTCTAAGGATCCTTGCAAAACATGTCCACTTGAAGAATGACAGCATAGAGCATTTATCCATAGGCTCCTGGTCAAGGGTGGTCCCTGATCATTGATCTCCCTGATCTTTTCAGTTGTGCATACATTAGTTTAGAATGATTCTCATTGGTCATCCCAGAGCAGGAAATGAGATGTGAAAGATACCAGTGTAACTGAGATGCTAAAGTTCTCACATGCACAAAGCTGGCTGTCACAGTTAGAAAAAGCATATGTCAAAACAGTTGCTAATAAAAGTTGGGGCATTTTAAGTGAGATACAAGCAGAGGTGATAAAGATAGCAAATGTGTTTGGATTTCAAACAAATGAATCAGATTTCATTTTAATTGAACTGACCAGTATGACCAGTATGCCTAGGAAAAATCTCCAAGTTTATGAGTCAACAGTCACCTTCCATTGACTCAGTGTTAATGGTGAATAAGCCAATGAAAGAAAGCATCCTCAGAGACTACTGTAGTGCGTATCACAGCCTATCATAGTACCAGGCACATGTATGTGATCAATAGACATTTGTTAAGTAAACGTTGCCAAAAAGTCCCTATGTCTTACCAAATAGACTTAAGGAAGATGGACCAGTCAAGAGGAAACATGGAAGCTCATTCAGGAGACTGGTCGCTATAGCAGTGATTCAAATTATGCTTGCTTGGTAATGTTTTGAGATCAGCTGATTCCAATGTCTTGCTTTGTAAGAAGAAACAGGAAACAAAAACCAGGGCCAAGTAGCCGTCCAGTCCTAGTCCAAAATATTGGTTAAAACACACCACCAGCAGCCATATACATTCTGGGGGCAAGGCTTGAATAGTGTAAGCAGTGGGAGGATAGTGATGAGTGCTACTTCATTTTTATACTTTAAAAAATAAATCCAAAACACTCAACATTTTTCTTTTTTAAAAGCCTCTGGTACCATCGGTTCAGTTGAACCATGTGATGTGACAAGACTCAAATAAGTGTATTCTTAATTTTTCACATTTGGCCTAGAAGACATTCAGTCATCTTTTTGTTTTCACGCTATCATGCTATGTATTCTATACTTCAATCTTTCCTTAATACTTTCTGGAAGAAAGCAGCATAAGAAAGAAAGAAAGTGAAGTCTCAGTCATTTTCGACTCTTTGCCACCCCGTGAACTGTAACCTACCAGGCTCCTCCGTCCATGGGATTCTCCAAGCAAGAATACTGGAGTGGGTTGCCATTTCCTTCTCCAGGGAATCTTCCCAATCCAGGGATCGAACCTGGGTCTCCCGCATTGCAGGCAGACGGTTTATCCACTGAGCCACCAGAAAGCCCTAACTAAAGAGTAAACACTCATCAGATATTTTTTTTTAAAACCAAATTGAATGCACTATGGCATGCATGAAATTAAATGCCAAGTTAACATTTCTAACTTTTCTAGTTCAGAGGAGATGATGAATAGAATCTGGATTAATTCAAGAAATGTTAATGGAGTAGGTGGTACTTGCACTGGATTTTGAAAATGCTGAAGTTTGATTAAGTGAAGAAAAAGAGGAAGGGTGTTCCAAGGAACGAGTAGTGAAATAATGCAGTACACTTACTTTGGAAAAAGAAGTCTCCCTTGAGGGGGGAAAGATGAGAAAAGAAAAGAGAGAGAGAAAGGGAAAACCAAGTATAACAAAAAACTAATAGCTTCAGTGAAAGTAGTGTATTGAAAGCAACAAACATCTAGATTATAAAATGTATTCAGGTGGGATCTTGCAAATTAAACAAAAAAGATGTAGACTTAATGAAACAGGAAACTGTGAAAGTTTTTAATTATTGCCTAATATAATAAAAGCTGCACTAAGAAAATAATATTAATTGGGGCCTCTTGGAAGGCCATTTGGGAAGCTTTTACAATAAACTATAAATAGAAGATCAAAAGCAGGTAATAAGGAGGAGGGTCCAGGCAGGTGCCTACAGTGGCCCAAGCACTGTTTCAGTTTGGGGGGCTGGGGGGCGGGAGCTTTGGACACAGTGAAAAAAATTTCCACCCTCAAGGAGCTTTCATTTTAGATGTGCTGGTGGAGGTGCAGAAAGGCAGATGCATAGAGGGGAGATGCTGAGCAGACTGAGTTGTGTACCAGGCTTGCCCTCCCTGGGCTCCAAACTCTCTACAAAGAACTTCAGACACGATTTAGCAACTGAACAAAAATGATGACTTCATTCAGCTATTTTGAAGGACATGATATTCTTTCACTAGAAAACAACAGTATATCATAAATGCCAATTGGATCCAGGGAACCACGGTAAACAGTTTAGGTTTTAAGAAATTTTGAACCATTTTCTACAAAGGGGTAGAAGATTACCTTATCCTTGTCCTCCAAAGTCTTCCTTTAATTCTCAAAGTGTCTTTCATAACATTGGTCATAGAGTTATTTCTAAGTCTCTTTCTAACTGTTCATTTTCCATTTCAAGATTCCACTATGTTTCTCCAGAATTATTTTTTGAAGGAAATTCTAACAATTTAGGGGTGGGCTTCCCTTGTGGCTCAGCTGGTAAAGAATCAGCCTGCAATGCGGGAAACCTGGGTTTGATCCCTGGGTTGGGAAGATCCCCTGGAAAAAGGAAAGGCTACCTACTCCAGTACTCTGGCCTACACTTCCATGGAGTGTATAGTCAATGGGGGTCACAAAGAGTTGGACACGACTGAGCAACTTTCACTCACTCATTAACAATTTATTGTCACTCAGTTTCAAAGTCTTAAAAAAGTCAAATTGTCATCAACATCAAAAACTTATCAGGGATCTTCAAAGGCAAAATCCTTCACTGAGGAATGAGACTGCAATCTGCTGTGAGACCTGGGTGTATTTTCACCATCTCTCCAGTTACTTGTCAAGCTTCCTGAGGCTTCAAAGATCAGGTCTGATATCCTCCGCACCATCAGGGCTTAGCATACTAATTTACATTTGTGTGCCCCTCCTATCCCCCTGAGTAACTCTCAGATTTAAATAGCATCTATCTGAAGTCACTAAAGACTTGTAAGAGTGCCCTTTCTACTCTCGAAGAATGGCACTGCTGTCTGTGGGACTTTGCTGCCCTCCACCCAAGTACAACTAAGTCTCAGTTCCTCGGGGAGTTCCTCTCCCCAAGAGGAATGAGTTCTTCCTCTCATTCTGCTTTCCAAACCCACTGACTCCATCTCTGGGTCTCCCTTACCCCTGGCCATTCCAGTTGACCTTTGGTGGGTGGTCTGGCCCTCTGACACCATTTCTCAGGCCCCCTTAGCTGTACTGTCTGTGTGCCAGACACAGCTCTACCTTCCAGAACCTCTGATAAATACTTCTACTCCAGGAACTCCTTTGCCAACAAGAAGTTTCCAACAGTACCTAGATTTCACTCCTTATTTTAGTTACTGTTCGTTGTTGTTCAGTTACTAAGTCATGTCCAACTCTTAGCAACCCCATGAACTGCAGGATGCCAGGTCTTCCTGTCCTTCACTGTCTCCCGGAGGTTGCTCAAACTCATGTCCACTGATTCGATGATGCTATCCAACCACCTCATCCTCTGTCGTCCCCTTCTCCTCCTGCCCTCAATCTTTCCCAGCATCAGAGTCTTCTCCAAGGAGTCAGCTCTTCACATCAGGTGACCAAAGTATTGGAGCTTCAGCTTCAGCATCAGTCCTTCCAATAAATATTCAAGGTTGATTTCCTTGAGGATTCCTTGAGGACTGGTTTGATTTCCTTGAGGACTGGTTTGATCTCCTTGCTATCCAAGGGACTCTCAAGAGTCTCCTCCAGCACCACAGCCTCAGCCTTCTTTATGGTTCAACTCTCACATCCATACATGACTACTGGAAAAAAACCATAGCTTTGACTATATGGACCTTTGTCAGCAAAGTGATGTCTCTGCTTTTTAATATGTTGTCTAGGTTTGTCATAGCTTTTCTTCCTAGAAGCAAGTATCTTTTAATTTCATGGCTGCAGTCACCGTCCACAGTGATTTTGGAGCCCAAGAGAATAGAGTCTCTCACTGTTTCCACTTTTTCCCCATCTATTTGCCATGAAGTAATGGGACTAGATGCCATGATCTTCATTTTTTGAATGTTGAGTTTTAAGCCAGCTTTTTTTCACTCTCCTTATTTTAGTATATTCTCTTAAAAATCTTCCTTCTAACATTCATCTGTAGGCACTCTTTTCTTGTCTCTTGCTGTTTATGTCACATGAAGTAAGAATGCATCAAGACAAAGCACCTTTCTGCTGACCCTGGAATGGAATAGAATAACACTCCCCTTCACCAGAAGGCTTTCTTTATATTCTGCTTTTAAAATTCTCTCCCTTGTTCACAAGAATTTCTGAACATAAACCTCTAAAATAAAATGATGGATGGTGACATGCTCTTTCCTCTCACATTTTCCTTTTAACTTCCTATCTCCTGAAAGTGAGATATGAGCCTGCAAACCATTGGTAACTCTCTAATCAAATTTATAGTTCTCTCACACATGCCTGATTGCAGACGTGACGCTGCTGTTGGTGGCCTCTTATCTAGGCTGCTAATTACACTCCTGGCAGAAGTTAAAGAATTTTAAAACCAAATCTAAGGAGGGCACACATGGAGAATCGATTTGCTTTTTTTTTTCAGTCTCTTCTGCTTTACCTCAACTCAGATATAAAAATGTCAACACAAAATTAGGTAGAGAAGATGACGCATGGAGCAGGACTGATCCTTACCACCCCTTGGGACTAACTAAACTGGATTTTCCAGGCAGATTGACCAGCACGTGGACCACTGACACACACCTTGGCCAGGTTATTACTCACACCATGGATGACCCAGGGGACATTCCAACCTTCCTGAAATTCGAGGCAGTCATGAAAAAGGATTACATTCAAATTGCCGGACTGCCCTGGGCCTAAGGAAACTCCAAGAGAAAACAACTAAACGCAGAATGTTTGAGCTAAAAGCAGCTCTGGGCATTGGAATCCACAAGCTTCCTTCAACATGACCATTCGTCCACATTTTAAACTGGATTCCCTGTCTCTAAAATGATCTGGCAAAGTGTGGGTATGCTTTCAGCCTTCCGTCATCCCTAGACGGCACCCTTTTAAAAATCTATCCACATGGAAATAGGCAGTTGAGGTCCTTATTTGACAGACAGCATAGAGCAATGTCCTCAGTTTCTAGGGTACACTAGACTCGCCTGGACTGCAGGAGTCCCCAGCCTCCTGGCTACAGACCTCCTCCGAGCTGACAGGTACCTCCTGTCAGATCAGTGGCAGCCTTAGACTAGAAATAAAGTGCACAATAAATGTAATACACTCGAAATATCCTGAAACCATCTCCTATCCCCCAACCCCTATCCATGGAAAAATTGTCTTCCACGGAACTGGTCCCTGGTGCCAGAAAGTTTGAGGACTGACAACCTGGAGGACTTCTTAAAACATAGATTGCTGAGTTTTATCCACAGAGTTCCTGAGTCCAGTCTGGAGGACGGTCCAGGAATTGTCTTTCTACCTAGTTCTCAGGTGATACTGATACTATCAGCTAGGACACGGTCCCCCGTAAGTGCCTCCTCTTTATATTAACAGCTTTGGTAAGGGATGGGCCTCCCATTCATCCTCATTGTGTAGTAGTATTAGACTATGCCTAGAATGCCAAAAATAGTTAAGATTCTACCAGAGAATGTTGGTATTTTTCTTTCTCCAACTAGCGACTTTTAGCTGAACACTCAATTTTACTCCCAAGTATATATGGTTTTTCCAGTACTCATGTACAGATCTAAGAGTTGTATCATAAAGAAGACTGAGCACTGAAGAAGTGATGCTTTCGAGCTGTGGTTCTGGAGAAGACTTTTGAGCGTCCCTTGGACTGCAAGAAGATCAAACCAGTCCATCCCAACGGAAATCAACCCTGAATATTCATTGGAAGGACTGATGCTAAAGCTGAAGCTTCAATACTTCAGCCACCTGATGCGAAGAGTCAAATCACTATAAAGACTCTGATGCTGGGAAAGATTGAGGGCAGGAGGAGAAGGGGGTGACAGACGATGAGATGATTCAATGGATATCAGTTAGAGAAAGCTCCTGCAGATTCTAGTGGAAGTCTGGCATGCTGCAGTTCATGAGGTCACAAAGAGTCAGACTGAAAGTGTGAAAGCATTAGCTGCTCAGTCGTGCCCAACTCTCTGCGATCCCATGGACTACAGCCCACCAGGCTCCTCTGTCCGTGGCATTTTCCAGGCAAGGATACTGGAGTGGTTTGCTTTTTCCTTCTCCAGGGGATCTTCCCAACCAAGGGATCGAACCCAGGTCTCCTTCACCACAGGCACAATTCCATCTTATTGAAGTTAGAAATCTCAGAGTAGATTGCACTTGAGCTTGGGGTGCTGCATCTGTAGTCTCCATCAGAGCGCTGCTTAGCAAGTCTGCCTGGTGAGCAGCATTCAGCATAGAGCAGCTGTGGGAAGTCTCCTTAATATGCTGATTTCTAACAGGTTGAAAAATGGGATTGTGTGGGGAGCCAAACCACCCTTTTGAAAAACTGCCAAAGCTTTTGTTCCCTCCTCAGCCATTCCTTCCTTTAATCAGAGACCCTTCCCTCATGGTCCTGAAATAGAAAGCTGCCTCAGATGTGTATCTGATGGGAGACCACCCCCTCTTTTGTATGTGGCCCTGGGAACATCTGTTAGATCGCTGAGTTCTGTATATAGTCAATCTCTCTCCCTCTCTGACATGACCACATTTTTCCATGCCACAGCCCTGGAAGTGACAGTATGTTGTGTTGCCTTAGTCAGATGGTTCATATGCCTTTCTTTGCGATTTCCATTCCATAAGATTGGGAGTAATTGAAAGTAATTTGTGATGAGCAGCAGAATTATGAGGCAGACTGAAATTCCCAAATTACCAGTAATATTACTTTGTACCAAAGAGCAGTAAGAGTTTAGCAGGGTTCTATACACCCACAGATGGCAACTGAGGGAATATTGCCAGTGATGCGCACATCACAATATCTGAGAAATTGTTTCTGGATGTGGAATTAGCATGAGGGAAGGATCCATGGGCAGCTTCCAAGCAATTCTTCTTGAGAAAGTTGTACATTTTTCCAAGGAGGAAATAAAGGAAGTTCTAGCAAAACCCAAGTTCCATCTACTTAGGAGGGATCGGAGGTAGAGCAGGGGGGTAAAGAACAGCGAAAGATCCCTTAGAAGGGATCCCCGAGAAGATCCCTTAGAAATCTGAAACCACTGTGTTCGGAGGTTGCAGCCTCAGCCAGGTTAGCCAGCTTGCTTCATACCAAACAGAAAGGCTCCCAAAGTGGGGATTTTGTGACCCTACTTCTTCTCCATAAGAGTAACATTCTCCATATTTCAATAGAACACAGTAGAATGTAAGATGTGTGAGTATAGCAACAAAATGTGGTCTCCTCTATGCCATGCTTTATTTATGTTCCCATAACAGGGCTTCCCTGGTGGCTCAGCAGTAAGGAAATTGCTTGCCACTACAGGAGATTCAAGAGATGCGGGTTCAATCCCTGGGTCAGGAAGATCCCCTGGAGTAGAAAATGGCAACCCACTCCAGTATTCTTGCCTGGAAAATTCCACGGACAGAGGAGTCCAGGGGGTTACAGTCCATGGGATCACAAAGAGTCAGACACAACTGAACACGCACCTCTACCTTTACCTAACAGGTGACAAACAGTTACTAATTGAATAAAGTTTCTGTTAGCACTATCCATAAGCTTGATACTTCCTAGGTTTTAAGTTTGTTTTGAGGCAGGAAGCATGATTTAAGTTTGTTTTTTGCATAACTTTCTGTAATAAATACAACTCACATAATGGTTTTCGAACGAGTCAATGTTAAAGTGCTTTGTTTATTAGGATTTGGAGAGCATACACTGAAATTTGCTGATAAGTAATTTGATGTCCTGGAAAACAAGATTGGCTGAGAAAATGTCAAGTATATGGAGTCCTTGAAGAGATTTTAATAGACAAGATAAACACCTTCTTTCATTCTTGTAACAATGCTCTTAAAATTCTTCTTAAGAAACACAACACCAAATATAAATGCCTGTACCAGTAGAAAAGGCAATAAGGCAAAAAGATTTTAGGATGATTCATCTTTAGGCTTAACAGTCTAAAAGAAGAAATACGTTTGGTGACTTACCACAGAATATAAACACTGCTTTGTTAAATTTTAACTACCTTAGTCTAGAATTTATTTTTCCTGATGTTCACATCAATTGATCTCTTAAAAGGATCATAGAATTTATTTATAGTGAAACTACTTTCTGACTTCTGCAAACTAAAATAGTTTGCACTGGTAACCAGAGTTAGCTTGTAAATAAGATTTTCTCAAGGAGTCTTAACTATTTCTTTATCTAACTTATTGTTATTGTGATATAATTACCATATTTCAAGTTATAAGTTACTGTTTCCAAAATTTCATTTCTTTTTCTAACTTTTATATGGCATGATTTAGATGTTATGGGCTTCCCTGAGGGCTCAGATGGTAAAAAATCTGCCTGCAATGTGGGAGACCTGGGTTTGATCCCTGGGCTGGGAAGATCCCCTGGAGGAGGGCATGGAAACCCACTCCAGTACTCTGGCTTGGAGCATTCCATGGACAGAGGAGTCTGGCAGGCTGTAATCCACGGGGTCTTAAAGGGTCAGACACGACAGAGTGACTAAGGACACAAAGCATTTAGATATCATAGAATTTCTGGTTTTAAGTAAGAAAATAGACTATTATATTAACATTCTGAAAACAATGCTCATTTTAAAATTTAAATGCTCTTTCCTGAAAACACAGATTTACTGAAACATAATACATGATCGCACTGGTACACAGTTATTTGCTTTTCTTTTTAGGTAGTTCATACTCAGTTTTAAGCACTAACGTTTACAATTGAAATAAATACATACTCTGAATTTTGATTCTTATTCTGAAATGTTAGTATTCTTTGTTTTATAGCAATAATATATACAGTCTGATTTAATCTAAAATATTTATTTTATACCAGTGAGACAAACTAACTGTTCAGTGATTAGGAAGATAACAGAAGACATACATAGAGATAAACAAAATATATGTTTGATTTGGTTTATGTAGGCCATTTAGAAACTGTGATCCAATTAAAAAGGTAATTACCATAATAAGTAATTGAACATAATTATGATTTTAATTTTACTACAAAGGGTACCTGGGAGGTCCAGCATGCCAAGCAAGTGAATCAACAAGAAGCTACCACATGTGGATAAAAATGAGAAATATAATTTTTTCACTATTTCTTCCCGTTTCTCACATTAGATACCTCATCTTATGCCAGTATGGAGGTTAAAATTTTAAAAAAGAAGATTCATTTAAGTGAAACTTCTCATATTATAAAAACAAAATAAAGTCCTACAAATCCTATTGCTATTACATTATCAGACAGGGTATTTAAGCAAGAATAACTACTAGCATGTTTTCAAAAATTATTATTGTCACATCATGATTGATATTCTTGATACTACTTATATAGTGATATATAGTGAAAATTGCTGTTGTGTCCAGCTCTTTGCAAGCCTATGGACTGTAGCCTGCCAGGCTCCTCTGTCCATGGGATTCTCCAGGCAAGAATACTGGAGCTATTCCCTTCTCCAGGGGATCTTCCTGACCCAGGGATGAAATCCAGTTCTCCTCCCATGGCTGGCAGATTCTTTACCATCTGAGCCAGCAAGGAAGCCAAACAGGAACTCATGATTTTCTGTCATGGCAATTTCTATAACTATTTTATCTACAGAAGTAGCACATAAAGGAAAAATCCTTTCTAAACCAAATCACTTAAAGACATGTTTTTACTGTTGTCATTCTGTCAAACACATTATTTTAATATCCCCAAAGGAAAAAAAAATGTACCAAATGCGTATAAGGTATATGATTCTTATTTTCCTAAGATTTTTGAAGGCAGTCTGTTTTTGTATATAATTAATTTGCTTATATGACAATCATCCTTTAATCTCTGAAAGCCCTTAGAAAATATTCAATACTGTTCTTTGGAAACATCCCACCCTCACCTTCTCCCACAGAGTTCAAAAGTCTGTTCTGTACTTCTGTGTCTCTTTTTCTGTTTTGCATATAGGGTTGTCATTACCATCTTTCTAAATTCCATATATATGTGTTAGTATGCTGTAATGTTCTTTATCTTTCTGGCTTACTTCACTCTGTTAATGGGCTCCAGTTTCATCCATCTCATTAGAACTGGTTCAAATATTATCTATGTATATTATCTATGGTGAAACAGATCACCAGCCCAGGTGGGATGCATGAGACAAGTGCTCGGGCCTGGTGCACTGGGAAGACCCAGAGGAATCGGGTGGAGAGGGAGGTGGGAGGGGGGATCGGGATGGGGAATACGTGTAAATCTATGGCTGATTCATATCAATGTATGACAAAACCCACTGAAAAAATAAATAAATAAATAAAGGGGAAAAAAAAAAGAAGAAAATATTCAATAAAAATCTTTTATTAGAGGCTTAAAAAAAAAAAAAAAAAGGCTTACAAAAATACAGCAGCAAACACACTGGACATTCCTCTACTTGTGGGGCTCCTTCCCGATTTGTATGGGAGCTGCAGGATGTTCAATGCTTTTATTCGCCAGCCACTGGGGAATCAAACTACTTGCCTAACGATGCTCAGTGAAACTGGGATACTGTTAGATGCTGAAATTTAAGGATTTACACATCACACTTCATTTGTTTCCATGGGCTCAGCTGGTGGGACAGAAACATCATCTTATTGGATCAACTATCAAATCAGAACAATTCAGTCTGAAAATAAGCTTCATCTTCACGATTTAATCACTTCCTAAATGCCCCTCACCTCCTAATATCATCACCTTGAGGTTTAGGATTCAACGTATGAATTTGGGGGAGACACAAACTTTCAATGGTAGCAACCAAGTATTTTTGACAAGTTCATGTTTATGAGAAGAAATCTAAATAGAACTTGAATTTTAAATAAAACCCATAAGAATTAGAAACAAGTTTTTCTCCCCCTTATATGAAACACAGTCATAGCTAGAATCAAGATACCTATAAAATTCATAATGCTTGTAATAGTGTTTTCATTTCACAACAGCAACTAAATTTTTACTTAAAATGCAGCTAGAAAAAGGATGTTTAAATAATCAATGTCTCACTTTGAAGTTATTCATTACTTTATTGGTTTCAGATTTCTAGTGTAGTATCTAAATTACAAGGACTTCCCTGGTGGCTCAGACGGTAAAGTGTCTGCCTACAGTGTAGGAGACCTGGGTTCAATCCCTGGGTCGGGAAGATCTCCTGGAGAAGGAAATGGCAACCCACTCCAGTATTCTTGCCTGGAAAATCCCATGGTAGGAGGAGCCTGGCAGGCTACAGTCCATGGGGTCGCAAAGAGTCAGACATGACTGAGAGACTTCACTTTCACTTCATCTAAATTACAACACTCATAACCTAAAAATAGAGTAATTATTTCATCTCAATAATATAGGTAACAATTTATCTGCTGCTTTATTTGAATTTTTGTTGCCTAACAGTTTTTTTTTTTTTTTTAATTTCATATAAACATCTTGCCTTATTCTACCCCATCAGTTTTTTATCCTAAAACAGATTAGGCAGTACAATGAATTTGAAAAATGTGCCTAATTCCACAATTGAACCAACAATTTGTTTTAAAACTGGGAGGCAGCATTGTATAGTAGCAAGACTGGGGCTTTCAAGTCAGATTGAGCAAGGTTCAAATTCTACCTGTGCAATTTAGGAGTCTTTGGTGCTTAAGCAGCTTACTTGGTCTCCTTGAACTTCATTTGTTGCTTGCAAAATAAATCTTAAAAGAATCCACTTGGAAGAGTTGTTTGTGAGGATTAGAGAAAATGTCTCTAAATACCGAATCTGATGTTTGGTACCCAGCTGGTGCTTCTTAACAAGCATAACTTCAAAATGCTGTGGAGAAAGGAATGCTGTTCATGTGCTTCTTAAAGCAATACCCAAATCCAAGGCTCAATGTACATATGTGTTTTTCAATAGTACATATAAGGCCATTGAATTGATCAATTTGGCTGAACTCATTCACTGAGAATTTTAACTGAATTGATCATTGGTTTTAACACTTTACAGACTAGATTTCTGAGCCCTCATTGTTCAATATACATCAATTCTGGCTCTGAATCAACACAGCCTTTATTCTGCTCTCCCCAACATTTTTCTGACCATTTATCTGTGGGAATTTAACAAGCTACAGAATTGAATCTGAACTCATTATATTTCTGAACTGTGTGTGTGAACTGATAGAAGAGATAATGAAGAGGAGCTCTGGTTGACAAAAAGAAAAAAAAGGCATAAAGAGGAAAGTTTGGGATAATAAGAATTTCACGCATTAAATGAATATTATATTCTTTCATGGATTCTCTCACCACTTTCATTATCACAATTGCTTACCATGTTGCTCAGAGAGTTTCTTAGTTTCAAAGTACCATAATGATAAAACAACTGGTACAAATTTCTGATTTTTTGAGATTTACTAAAATAGGATCATTTAAATTTGCATAATTATTTATGTAAATGATCATGTTCTTATTTTATCTATTATATATTAACATAATATAATTAATATAATAATAAATGATATTACATATTAAAACTATTCTAAATTCTTATCATTTATTTCACTAAATTCAACACTAACACTATTTTTATCATACAAAACTTTTTCTTTTTTTTACAAACAGGCTGTAACATTTTTTTCTAAAATTCTTCTAGAAAGCTACATAACATTAGATAAGCATTTAAAAAAAACCTTAATTTTCACATTTATTAGCATAATTCTTATTACTCTTGGTTTTGAATATTAAAGCCTAAATATTTTGCTAATTTTAAAATCATTCTCAGAAATCACAGCTAAGTTAAACAATCACTTAGAATCAGTTATACCTGTTCAAATCTAAAATCAGACAAATTTAGAAAGAGGTAATGACAATTCATGACTTAAGAGAAAGGAGTGGGGCTTGCTAGATTATCTAAATGACTTAACAATCCTCTTTTCCAGAGCAATATACTCCTCTACAGAATTTATGAATATTTTACTTGTTTGCAATCTCAATATCTACCCAAATCAGCTCCTAAATCCTAATACTTTATTTCTGTTAAAGATTTTCTTTCTGTGATGTGGAACTATTTTATATAAAGTATATATGTCCTCTTTAATGCTCTCTCTCTTCTGGAATGGTGATATTGTATTTTATTTTTGCTATGAAGATGACAAATCCTGGGCCAACAGTGACACACACTGATTCTTAGAAGAGAGCTCTATCACATTCTGTATTTCTTATGAGCTCAGTGAACACTTTTAAATAAACAAGGTTCAGTTGGTCCCATGGGACTTAACTCAAAGGAAAAGAAACAGAAAGAGAAATAAGCAAGCTTATCCTCCTTCAGATGTTATATATAATGCTCACTGTTCTTATAGGTTTTTTATTTTAAAAGTCAATTTAAAAACTTTAGCCAGTCTTTAAAACGGTTTCGAAGGTAAGTATGGTACAACTCCTGTCTACCCTTACCATCTGGGGTTTATAGTCAATGCAGATTCTGCCAGCTAGATGCTGACGTATACACCTGGGTCTGCCCACTTCTAACTCTTAGGATTATTTTCATAATTTGAATGTGAGAAATTTCCCCAAAGTCAGATATTAAAAATAATGAATGTAACATCTTTTTTTACTGTTTTCTAACTGTCATCTATCATTTTTTTTTCTTACGATTATTGGAAAGCCTATGTATAATTAGATTCTGATTCTTACTGCAATAAATATTTAAAAGCTGTTGGGATATACTTTTCTTCCTGAAACTGAGACTTCTTTCCAGACTGATCAAATTTGTCCTTTTGATTTCTACTCGTGTTTTAAATCTGTATATAGCACAGTTCTTGGCTTGTTTATTTATTTCTCTTTCTTATTGGAATCAAGAGGTGCAAAGTAAAATAGATCTACAGTCTTTCATATTGTCTATTCTCCAAGCACTTGAGAAAAAGGTAGTTAGTAGAGAAACAGATTGATACTCCCAGCTAGGTAATGATGGAGTCTTTGTTCCTCTTCACAAGCATCAATTTGAGGATCCAGACTCCATTTCTAAATCTTCAACAGTGATCAGGATTGATACTCACAAATTAATTCCAAGCCATAATTTTGTTTAAATCTTATCAATAGCCTGTTAAGTAAAATCTGAATTCCCCAAACAACATTCCATGTGACGTATACAACAGAATTTGAAAACCATCAACTGAGGGAACCTGCAGACCAGGATCTGAGGCTCCAGAGTTCTCACTGTTCTCACTATTGTCAAATCCAACTGTAAATCATCTCATTTCTTTCTGTTCAATATGACTGTACTGAAAAGCTTTCTTCAGTCCAAAATCAGTGTTAAATCTCACTATCTGTGTTTGGCAGTCAGTCTGTAACTCTGGCACTTGGCTACAATGAGTCTGTAAGATGTGGGATTGCTAGGAGTGCTTTCCAACTACAGTGCACAAAATATTTTTTTCCTCTTGAAAACTCAGTGGTTTGCTTCTTAATTTGGAAAAAAATAAAGAACATTTTACAAAGAATTTCATGGAGCTATTATAAAAGTTCCTTAGCTAATAAAATACTGTGAATATGCCCATGCTCTGAGCTTAATTTTTTAATTTCCAAATTAATTTCAACATGTGTTAGTCACTCAGTCATATCCGATTATTTGTGACCCCATGGACTTCAGCCCTCTAGGCTCCTCTGTCCATGGGATTCTCCAGGCAAGAATACTGGAGCGGGTTGCTATTCCTTTCTCCACGGGACCTTACCAACCCAGAGATCAAACCTTAGTCTCCTGCATTGCAGGCAGATTCTTTACAGTCTGAGTAACCAGGGAATACTTCGGTGCAAATTGATTTAATTCAACAATTGTTTGTTGATGACTTAATCTGTTACATTATTCCCTTAAAAAACCAAGCGGAAAGTAAAATTAAAATTAATAAAGCCAAATTCTAATAATAGTCTAATAATATCAAATTCAGATTCTAATAAAATCAGAGCTACACGCTGCACTTTAAGCCCCACTCAGGGACTTCCCTAGTGGTCCAATGGTTAAGATGCTGCGCTTCGAACGCAGGGGGCACAGGTTCAATTCCTGGTCAGGGAACTAAGATCACAAGTGCCATGTGGCACAGTCTAAAAAACACAAAAACAAAAAAATAAACTCCACTCAGAACCTGGAGATGGGATCCTGAAGTAATGGGCAGTAGCCAACATAAGGTGAAAATTCTGACCAGAATCAGGTCTCCCAAATTTCTCCAAAGCACCCAGTTGAGAAAGGAAAATAAAATTTCACCATGTCCCTTCCTTTCCCAGTCTGACTCATTGGTTTTTGATTTTCTCTCCTATGGATGGCTTCTCCAGTGGCAAAAGTGGTAAAGAATCTGCCTGGAGTGCAGGAGACTTGGGTTCAATCCTCGGGTCAGGAAGATCCCCTGGAGAAGGAAATGGCAATCCTCTCTGGTATTCTTGCTGGAAGAATTCCATGGACAGAGGAGCCTGGAGGGCTACAGTCTATGAGGTCTCGAACAGTCAGACATCACTGAGCTCACACCCTCCTAGGGATAGGTATTGTCTTCTAATTTGTTTCATTTTGTGTCTGAAAATTTCTGCCTGCCTGCAACATGTATGTTCCTGCTTTTGGCTATCTTTGGGAGTGACTCTGGATTTGGGGAGAGGCTTCCCGGGTGGCTCAGTGTTCAAGAATCCATCTGCCAATGCAGAAGACCTCAGAGACACAGATTGATCCCTCAGTCTGAAGGAGGACATGGCAAATCCCTCCAGGATTCTTACCTGAAAAATCCCATAGACAGAGGAGTCTGGTGGGCTATAGTCCATGGGGTTGTAACATGACTGAGCAATTGAGAATACATGCACGCATTGGATTTGGGGAAGGTAGTAACTTTTGCACCTCTTGGAGGATCCTCCTCTTTTAGTCCATGGATTTAATACTATCAGAAATATTTACTCTTTGTCCAGGCTGAAAGGTGACAAGATATTTGAAAGGAAAAGACCCTGATGCTGGGAAAGATTGAGGGCAGGAGGAGAAGGGGATGATAGAGGATGAGATGGTTGGATGGCATCACTGACTCAGGTGGCATGAGTTTGAGCAAACTCCAGGAGATGGCGAAGGACAGGGAAGCCTGGTGTGCTGCAGTCCACGGGGTCGCAAAGAGTCAGACACAACTGAGTGACTGAATGATGATGAATAACTCTATAATCAGAAATTTGGCCAAATTAGAAGCTAATATTTAGGGTCTGACAGAAATTTTCTTTTAGGCCTTTTTCTTCATTCTAAATGTACCCAGAGGGAAAGGTGGATGGGTTGTGTCAGTCCTTAACCATCTAGGCTACAACTCAGTTCTTAGAGGAATTAAAAGCAAATGTCTCTATCTTACAAATATTTGCAGAACCAGAAATGCAGTTCTAGAGGCAAGTCAAAGTTCACCTAATCCTACCAATCCTAAAACCTCCCCTATTTATCTTAAAAGGCCTGTTACTTACATTCCTTCTTTATGCCTTTGAGATGTGGATATTCTACAAACTTCATGGAGATAATTCTTATCAAAAGGGGAATAAAAGGTGAAAGGGTCATTTGGAATTGAGGCAAATAAAAAATCATGTGTCTTCACAAATATTTATATATTAAAAAAAAAGCTTTAGCCATCAAAGCAGATAACTTATTCCAACTGTCCTTTTGTAACTAGTGAGCTTTGTATCATTGTACCTGTTTTAAGGTAGAAATTTTTAAATGAAACTATAAAGTCTCTGTGTCTGTGTGCATATGTGTATCTATTTCTGTGTTAAATATGTGGTATTTTTTTTAACCTCTGGATGACATTACTTAAATTAATTTGTAAAAGAGCTTCATTTAATTGGCTTAAAGAAAATCAAGCACTTATAAGAATTAAGCAGTCATAAAATTCTCAGAAATATAATAGAGATTTAACCCAAATACTTTTCAGGTTCATATGCTTTAGGAAAATACTCAGAATTAAAGCTAGTTTGTAAAAAAAAAAAAAAAAAAGCTAGTTTGTGTTGATTTTATTAGAATAGGCATATCTTTAGAGTTCTTAACAATGAATATAATGCAGACATGTAACTTTTATTTCATCTGGGTTTATTAATTTTATTAATCAAATGAGTTCATGTTATCTCTACTAAATTTGTCAGCAAGAAAAAGTAGCTTGGGATGATGGCTGACTTTGCTTAATGTCTCATGAACTTTTTGTGGATAATCTAAATATAATCATTAAGTAAATGGAAGAGATGTAAGTAGGACAAAAGGTTTTTAGGTGAACTTTTCAAATAGTTTTCCCAAATCTTTTGGTAACCCGGAACATCAAAGTTTTACTAAGTTCAGTTAAGTGATGAGTTAGACTAAACAATTAAATATCCAAATCATTTCCAAATAAGATAAAACATTGAAACACTAATTGCTAAACACAAGTTTGTCCACTTTTGCTTTTCTTTTATGGAACTGAAAGTACTTGTGCCAATTAGTAAACATCTTTATGCCATGTTGAGAAATTTTCTATGAGAAAGCACATGTCTGGAAATTATAAAAAGTATTTACAGACTTTCCCAGTCACAGAATGCTAATACTGAAGATGGTTTATAATTGTTTAATCTTTTAAAAAGTATTCCCTTTTAAAAAGTATAATTGTTTAATCTTTTAAAAAGTATTTACAGAATTTTACTAATTTTACTAATTTTACTAATTCTATACAGAATTAGTATAGTTTCGTCCTTAAATGTTTGATTGAACTTATTAGTCATCCTATCTGGGTCTGGTGCTATTAATTATTAAGTTAATCTTTAATAAATACAGGCCTATTCATATTATTCATTTCTTCTTATGAGTTTAAAAATTGGGTTAGGAAGATCCCAAGGAGAAGGGAATGGTAATCCAGTCCAATGTTCTTGCCCGGAGAATCCCATGAACAGAGGAGTCTGGCAGGCTACAATCCATGGAGTCTCAGAGTCAGACACAACTGAGCTACTTACATACACACATATATCTTTCAAGGAATTGGTCCATTTCATCTAGATTATCCAATTTGTGGGCATAGATTAATTCACAGAAACCCTTTATTATTCTTTCAATAGCCATGAGATCTGTAATGATGTCCCTTCTTTCATTTCTAATATTAATAATTTGTGTCTACTCCCTATTTTCTCTTAGCCTGGCTAGAGTCTTATTTTATTTTTATCATGGTGAGATGATAAAAACAACATTGAGGATGAAAATGGCATTTTCTTGACCACAATTTAAGTCACTTTGAAAAGGCAATAATCATATTAAAGCTAAAACAAACATTAATCAATTTATTTTTATTCTAAATTTGCTTATATTTTGTGTAAGTCAAAATATAATTTGGGGTACACCTACACAAGAAGAATATGTCCAAGCAAATCTTATTGCAAATCGACATGAGTTGAATGCAGTTCAAGTCTATTTGCTATGATTTTGGTTAACTCATGAGTGGCAGACTTAATATCTTATAAATCTCTACTACCAGCACAATGCCTAGCATACTGAATCTGAAGACCCAAACTTTTTTTTTATAGATACACATCCTCTTCTAGAGAATTACAGTGAAATTACTTTGTTGGAAGCATTTCAAACTTTTTGATAATACTGTGTATCCTTTCATAATACTTTAAACAGCAACATTGTTTAGATGGTATACCACAAGGGGACTAGGACCAGGGCAGACATAATAGCATCAGTAATTTTTATTGATTGTTCATCATGCTAATAAGGTAGTGATGAGAAAACTCATCATGAAAAACTCCAACTAACTTAAATAATCACTTGCCACACAGCCACATCATTCCCTCCTTTTCCTGGCCTCCTTCCACACCTACATCCTCCCATTATTATTGTTGGTAGCAGAAGATAAAAGAGTGCCTTCTCTGGAGCAAGACCTGCTAGTTAAACTCCTTGCTCTATTATTTACCGGCTGTATGACATTTGGTAAACTGCCCAACCTCTCTGATGTCAGCATTAAATGAATTAATATACATAAAGTGCTTAGAAAAATACCTGATATAGAATACACTCAATAAAATTAGCTATTATTCCTAATTTTAATAACAAATGTGCCTCATGCACTTTCCATTAATTTATTCAACTATTCAATAATTATGTGTTCCGAGCACTGTTCTTGGTGTTGGAATTATAGTAGTGAACAAAACAGACCAGATTCCTGACCTCATGCAGGAGGAGACAAAGGGAGCAAGTAGTGAAATAAAAAGTAAGTAATGAAACCTCGGGGCTTCCTGGTGGCTCAGCAGTATAGAATCTGCCTGCAATGCAGGAGACACAGGAGACGGGTTCAATCCCTGGGTCGGGAAGGTTCCCTACAGGAGGGCATGGCAACCCACTCCAGTATTCTTGCCAGGAAAATCCCATGCACAGAGGAGCCTGGTGGGCTACAGTCCATGGGGTGCAAAGAGTTGGACATGACTGCAGGGATTGAGCACAATGAAACTTTTGAGAAAAAAAGTCAGGTAAGGAGAGAGAAGGATGAAGTTAGGATAAGAAAAGGCTTCAGTGATGAAGTGACATTTGAAATGAAGAAGGAAGCCAGGCAAAGGTCAATGATCCGGGGAAATCGGAAGTGTCAAAGAAGAGCAATATGGGAAAGCACTTACTTGACCTGTTAGAGAAAGAACCAGAAGGCCAGCATGATCGCTGGTCCAGAGCAAGTGGAGAGGGACTTCCCTGGTGGTCCAGTGGTTAAGAATTCGCCTTCCAATGCAGGGGGTGTGGTTCAATCCCTGGTCAGGGAACTAAGATCCCACATGCTGTGGGGCAACTAAGCCAGCGTGCTGCAACTTGAGAAGACTGCACGGCACAACTACTTAGTCCATGCACTGCAACTAGAGAAGCTCGTGTGCCAAAATGAAGACCCAGCAGAGACAAATTAAAAAAAAAAAAAGAGCAAGTGGAGAATGATGCAAACAATTTGAGAGAAGAAGCCAGAAAGCACTGGCACCCTCTGGACAGTTAAGAAGGACTCAGTGCTTCCGGTAAATGTAGGAAGAAGGACCTGGATGAAATACGTTATCACCCAGCTGCCTTTGCGCAACAATGAAGGGAAGAGGCAGATGGAGAAAAGGTGTGTGTGCGCTCAGTCACTCAGTCAGGGTAGCTGTGGAGAAAGGAATGTTTTACTCTTTCCTGCCTGCTTCTGTGAAAGCTAAAGAACTCTGAGTAGAGAGTCAAACAATTATCTCATAAATTCCTTCTAGGAAAAGTAATAACATGAGGTGATTGGCTCTAAAAGACAATCTTCCCTCTCCCCCCAAATAGATACTTTCCTAAAATTTCAAAGTAAGTGGGCACACTCACTCTGCACACTGCCTGTGTACACAATTTAGAGTTGTCTCTCTTATTTCCATCTGTATTTTACATCAAAATTGATCTACTAAGGCATACCATAAATATCTCTATATTAACTCACTTGAACCAGTGGACTATTCATTACACAAATGCGAATTTCATCCTGACAATGACTTTTCTCCCAACCTTATGACATCACTAAATTGAGCCCACGTTTTCTTGGCTGAATCTCTGGCAGCAGAGAATTAACTTTTACAACACAGGCTGTTCCCTGAGTGTCATTTTATTGGATGATGTTTTTATAAATCCTTAGGTATTCTATTGTAAAAACATGTGGGATAGTCTAAGATCTATATCAGAAATTCTCTAATTCTAAAATGGCATGATTTAAAATGTGAATTGGACCCCATCATATCATACTTTTATGATTAGTGGGCATTGTGAATCATCTTGAAATATGACTTCCCCAGGCTGTAGCCACTCTGCCACCAGCATGTCCCCTCGTGGATGTAGCAGGACATGCCATCCTGTGGATTCTCTGGTGCTTTCTCAGAAGTGGACCAGGGCACTCTAACTCATTCAAGCCACAAGAAGGAAGGGGCATCTGATTAATAGTGTTATAAATGAATGGCAGATGATTAACAAATAATAAATGTGATGCCTTATTTCAGTTGAGTAAAAAGCCTAAACAGTCTGGGTACTCATTTAAAACTACAAGTACCTGCTCTGGGCAATGTAATCATAAGGCTACTGAAACCAAAGTACGTTCATTTATACAAAGTAGTCCTAATTCTCTGATTTCAGAAGCTTACACCAGGGATCCCTTAACACTGAGGCATTGATACCAAGATGACATAGAATAAGAACTCTGCTCCTCACATTCAGACAATACTGAATGGTAACTGGAGGAGAGATTCAGAGTACCTTTGTCACAGCAAGAAGATAAGTAAATTTTAAGGAAAACTTTAAGTGGCTTTTTTGTTTTTGTTTTTTTTTATAATGGTAAAACCTCTTAACTTACTGAGATCCAATGAAAGGGATTTTGATTCTGTTGTTTTGGGAAAAAATGAATATGGATGGGAGGGGAGACATGAGGTGGAAAGGGAAAGATGGGGTCAGTCAACACGCCATGCCTGCTCATGAGGAGCAAAACTGCAAGGAACAGGTGAATAAAATCAACAAACTGTATAAAGACAATTGAAATATGAAATCCCCAGGCCATCCAGCAAGAAGCAAACCACTTTCAGACTTCATAACCAATTTAAACAAACAAACAAACAAAATTCTGACTTTAATCTTGGTGCCAACCATCTCTCCTTTGTTAAACAAACAGGCAATTCAGTGGGAATGATGCCTCAGATTTGGAACATATTCCCTGTAGACTGTTGGAGCTCTGAACTGAATTCAAAATGAATCCATACATACAATATCAATCAATACAATCAATATGTTGCTGCCTTTCCCTCTAGAAGGGGCTTCCCTGGTGGCTCAGGTGGTAAAGAATCCACCAGTAAAGTGGGAAACCCAGGTTCAATCTCTGGATGGGGAAGAGCCCCTGGAGAAGGGAATAGCTACCCACTCCAGTATTCCTGCCTGGGAAATTCCATGGACAGAGGAGCCTGGCAGGCTATAGCCCATGTGTCCAACAAAGAGTTAGACACAACTGAGAGAGGAACACTTTGCCTCTAAAAGAGGAGAGAAAGTCAATATGTAACAATTAGTGAGAAACTGAACAGGGGAAGATTTAAAAAATGAAACAGAAGGCCAAAAGATGTACAACATTCGCAGGTACCAGTATCTGGGGATGTCTATGTGTTTTACATAAAGTGGCCTAGGCAGTTGGCCCTCCAAAAGTATTGATAGGTTTCATATCCCAGGATACCGAGGGACAATTTTTGTTTGTTTTTTTAGTCACTAAGTCATGTCCAACTCTTTGTGACCCCATGTACTGTAACCTGCCAGGTTCCTCTGACCATGGGATTTCCCAGGCAAAAATACTGGAGTGGGTTGCCATTTCCTAACCGCTTTCAGTTTAGAAGCAACAAGAAAACTTTAGAAGGAAGGAAGGAAATATGAGCTGTGTGTGGAGAAGAAAGTGTGTTTGAATGTGTCAGTAGGTTGTAGGGAAGGAACGAGTTCTTCCATGCACCTGATGTCGGCTCACTTTGGAAGAGAGAACGTGGGTAAGATGGGAGTTAATCACAGAATCTTAATGGGGAAAAGAGACAAGCCTGGTTTGGTTGGGGCTTAGGAAATAAGAGAAATAAAAATATGTAAAAACAAACATATATGCATGTCCTCAGGCTGTTTCTCTCATACCCACCTTCTACCCTTATCAGCAAAAGTCAGAAGATGATACCACTTTTCAGGGCTACTAACTCCTAACCTTTTTGCCAAGCTGATTTATTACTAAAAGAACCTAGAGTCACACTACATGAATTCTGACATTGTAAAAGAAGAAAACTACTTAAAATGGAAATGGGATCTAGGAAAGCAAAGGGACCGGGCTGAAAGACAGTCTGGGCATTCAAAGCAAAAGGAAATTGTCCCCACGGTAGCTGTTGATGGCAACTCAAGTGTTTGTTGGATCCAAGACTGGAACCTGTCATTAGGCTTACCAGTGACACAACATTAGAGGAAAGGAAATCATAGAGGGCTTTTAATCTCAAGTTAGAAAATGGAAGGTGGGCAGCAGCACTGAGTATCAGAATGACACAGAGCCATGTGCTATAGCTGGAAGAATATCGAATTTTGATTCAGAAGTCTTGGGTTTATGTACACCAAAGACATTTCTTGGCTGTGTGTAGAAGTTATTTAAACTTTCTGGGTCAAGTTTCAACCATCTGTGCAGTTGGTGTAAAAATTAGGAGGACTGGTTTTAAAATGAATTAATATTTGCTAGAGTACTTAATATAATTTTAAGCTCTCTACGAATCAAATATCTTATTAATTTTATTTTGTTGGGATGGTCATGCTATCATTCTGTCTGCACTGAATCTCTTTCTCTTGATAAAGGCTTCTCCTCAACTTTTCATGATTCTGGTGGAATTTCCAATCAAGGGGTGTCTCTTCCCCTAACATAGGAGTGAGCTTATGACCAAAGGTAAAGCAGATATCTCATCATCCCTACTCTGTGCCTGATCTCTGGTAGCAAATAATCGGGGGTATGCTAGCAGAGTCTTTCTAAACATTATCATATGAACTCTGGGTGAGAAAAAGGCCCTAGCTTTAAGGATATTTATAATCCTGGAGCACCCAGGTGCCAGGGCCATCCTTACCCACATGGAGTGGCCCAACAGAAAGTTGAATCTGGAGGTAAAAATAGAGATGTTGATGGAGAGAAAGAAAGTTGAGTCTAGAGATAGTGATGGAGAGACAGAGTGGACAAAAAGGGAGACAGAAAGAGAGGAAGAAAGATTCCGGTTGATACTCCCCCAATCTTTCATTCACTCAAGTATTCAGTGGCTATTTCACGTGGGTCATGAGTTATTTAACATACTGAGGATATATCCGTGATTCAAGACAGCCTTGGTTCCAGCTCCCATACAGTTAATATTTTAATGAGAGTGAAGGAATGATAAACAATTTACATAAGAAATTCAAGTCAAGCAGATTATGATAGACAGTAAGCCAAGCATGCCTGGAGAGATGAAGAGTTATGAGGTGTGAGGTCATTTCTGATACATGTACAATGTGGCCTACTGACCCCAATGCTGATGACAGTCACAAAGCCTTTTCTGGAAAGACATGACAAATCTTTCACTTCTCTCATACTGCTGCTAAAAGAGAATGCAAGTGAAGTGAAAGTCAGTCAATCATGTCTGACTCTCTGTGACCCCATGAACTATACAGTCCATGGAATTCTCCAGGCCAGAATACTGGAGTGAGTAGCATTCCCCTACTCCAGAGGATCTTTCCAACCCAGGGATTGAACCCAGGTCTCCCACATTGCAGGTGGATTCTTTACCAGCTAAGCCACAAGGGAAGCCCAAAAGAGAATGCAAAGTTTTACTCTATGAACTACTAGTTCTGTTGCTGAGAGAGAGATTTTGACTACATATGTCTAATAGGCAACCTAAATTTAACATGCAAATATCTCTGATTCCTCATCAAGCTTCTCCCTATCTTTTTTATTTCACCAAATAGTACATTTTAGAACTTCCCTGGTGGTCCAGTGCTTAAGAATCTGCCTTGTAATGGCCGGGGGTTGGGGAGGGACACAGGTTTGATCACTGGTTGGGGAACTAAGATCCCACATGCCATGGGGCAATTCAGCCTGAGAGCTGCAACTACTGAGCTCAGATCCCACAACTAGAGAGAAGCCCACACACCACAACAAAAGATCCCACATGATGCAGCTAAGATCCCAGGGGCTGCAACTCAGACCCAATGCAGCCAAAGATAAAAGAAATAAAACTTTTACAAAATCACAATGCAATAATACTTTATTCTCAATAGGATGACTAATATTTAAACGCAAAACAATGAAAAGAAAGAGTAACAAAGGTTGATGAGGATGTTGAAAATTTGGAACTCATACATTACTGGTGGGATTGTGAAATGGTACAACCACTTCAGAAATCAGTTTGGTAGTTCCTTAAAAGTAAATACAAAATTAATATATGACCCAATAAATGTATTCTTAGATATATACTCAAGAGAAATGACAGAACATGTTCACACTAAAACTTGCACTGAAATATTCCTAGCAGCATAGTTCTTAACAGTCTAAAAAGCAGAAACAACCCAAATGCCCATCAAATGATAAAAGAACATGAATGAAGTGCTTCAGCTGGTTCAGGCATCCTTTTCAGGGATATAGTGGGTAAAGGAGGCATAGTAGATCAACAGCACCAACAAATACTTTATTTGTTCCTGGATTTTCTAATTTGTCCCTAGTTACATCTTATTGTACGTGCTGCCCATTAGTGTGGGGAAGCCGGTCCATGGGCATCACTGAGCACCCCACTGGAAACTTAGGACTCTTCTCCCACCCTGAAATTGACAATGTTGACTTTCTCAGACAATATGCTATTTCCATTCCCTAATGCTAAGATGCTTATTCTCTGGGTGTGTCTGTGTGCGCTCAGTCATGTCTGACTCATTGCAACCCCATAGACTGTAGCCTGTCAGGTATCTCTGTCCATGGGATTTCCCAGGCAAGAATACTCGAGTTTCCATTTCCTACTCCAGAGGACCTTCCCGACGCAGGGATCAAACCTGTCTCTTGCATCTCCTGATTTGGCAGGCGGATTCTTTACTACTGTGCCACCTGGAAAGTCCATTCTGTGGGTAGATTTCCCCAAAAGGACTCTTCTATAAGTCACAGATAATATGTAAGACCCAGAAAGTCCATAAGGAAAAAGAGGTTACTCTGAGTGAAGATCACAGTAGTCCTGACAAACTCTATGGAGATGCCAAAAAAATAATCTTAGGCATTCTGGTATGAACTGGAAAATCAGCCTGCTAGTACTGACAGTGGGATTTGCAAACAGTTTTTTGGCTCTCATTCAAGGCTGCTGCTACTTAGCAAAGATGACTAAAAGACCATCTTTCCCTGCCTCTCTCATGCTATCCATTTCCTTCTAGTGTTTCTTACATCACAGTCTTAGAAAGGGTTTATGGGAGGGATGGATAGATAGAGAATATAAGCATGTAGACTGGTACTTTCACAGAGAGAGGAAATATGAGGAAAACAATGAGAAAAAGTCTCTGCAATTAAAACACTTTTATGCATTTTGTTCAAAATCAACCAAAAATTACCCATAATTTTCTATTCCCTAAACCCTCATAATGTTTCCCTAGATCTTGACCTTGATGCTCCTTTTGTTTTTCTCAGTATATAACATGACTTTCCCGCATTTCAAAAGGATATTTAACTTCTTCTGAAATGTATATAAATATTTTCATCTTGTAACACTTTTTTTTTCCCAGAGTAGATTCAATGCTTGAAACTGAGCTATTCACTCCAGTTTGCTATAACTGGGAATGGTAAATGACCACTTCCAAGTTATAAATGGGAAATTGAGGTTTAGAGAGGGTAAGTGATTTCTCAGAGTTGTCCAGTGGAGTGGGCACGCTGAGATTCCAACCTTAGTCTCTACTGCTCTAAAGCCCCAGCACTTTTTCACATAACAAGAAGTAGTCTTTTACAATAAGTGTGGACTTCCCTGGTGGTCCAGTGGTTAAGAGTCCACCTGCCAATGCAGAAGACACGGTTCAACTCCTGGTCTGGGAAGACTCCATATGCCACGAAGCACATAAACCTGTGCTCCACACCTGCTAAAGCCTGTTTACCTAGAGCCTGTGCTCCACAGCAAGAGAAGCCCTTACACCACAACTAGAGAGTAGCCCCCCTACCCCTTGCTTGCTGCAACAAGAGAAAGCCCACACAGAGCAACAAAGACCCAATGCAACCAAAATTTAATTAATTAATTATATAGAGTAGGTGTGTACTTATGTGGCCCAAGGCCCTCCCTCTCTTATGAATCACAAAACCACCACTAAAAAAAGTTAGCGATGGAGAGGATATTGTATCAATGTATAAACAAAAGAACTGTGAAGTTAAAATGTTTAAAACTGAGATAAAGTGGTCCCCAGTTTCTCGCTGATGTGTGTTGGCCTCATTTCTTTCTTCATGCAGAATGAACCCTGGAAGTCATATTTCAATCTCTCCAAGGGACTTTCCCCACACCAACAGCCCCTATAAAGTAACAATCAATTATGTCTGGCATAACTGAGCCATTTTACGATGCTTTATTTTTTCTAGAGAACTATCACTGTCTGATATTTTGGGTTGCACTTATTTTTTCCAAGTTTGTTTCTAGACAGAATATAAGTTCCTAGTGATCAGCAGTGTTAATTTTTCTTTCCAGAGTTTACCCCAGTACTTGTCACAAAGTGAGTCTTCCATAAATTCATTTTGGTTCAAATGAACCATTTCTGTCACTTAAAACATGCACTATATTCATCACTCAAACCAAACCTTTTAATCTAGGTGTAGGAAGTCAATTTTATGGAAAACTTTGTAACTGTAAACAATGATAGCAGTCCCTTTTTGTCCTTATCCATTTTCCTTTAGGTCAGTTTTGCTCACTTTTTTTCCAGTGGGAACTTACTGAAAATAAACCTTATAAAAGAGGTTGGGAGGAAAAAGGAAAAAAAAATGCATAGCAAAGTGAAACAGAATATAACATATCACTAATGATGTCAGCTTTCTTAACTAGTAAATCCTAATATAGTTAGTTTGAAATTAGCTCACATTTATAAATGCTGACATTTATCTTTTCTTCAGCATCCTACCACCAGCAATCATTGGCTTTTGCTTTATCAAGTCAATATATGAATAAACTCATTATTTTAATGTCACGATGTATAGAAATGGTGAACAATTTTTGGTACAATGACATGAAGCAAATGAGTGAAAAATCAGCAGGCTATTTGGAAACAAATTTCTCCTAACATTCTCAGGCTGCAGTTTCTTGAGCCAGTGTCACTGTATGTTCTCTATAATCCAATTTCTTTTTAAATGGCTTTCCGTTCCTTTTTTGTGCTCTATTGATGTTAGGCATGAATGAATGCAAACACTTGCACCATCAAAAACAAACAGCAACCTACCACCCGGAATGCCCTGGCAGGAGTCCACAAAAACAAGATTTAACTCCTCAGAATGGAAGTGGGTAGACAGAATTAATGGGTGGTCTTTCCAGAAAAATGGCTTATAAACTTCACTGAAATAGTAATTTGCTTCCTTGGTATCAGCATTTGTTTGCTTGTTATTGATATCTTAACTGTTACCTTAAAAAGGAAATTCAGGATTTTTAATAGAGAAATTTAATTTGAAACTTACAATGCTCCAAACCACTGTTTTTTTAAAACCACACAAGTTTTGCTGATAATTACTGGCAATGCGTATTACTGACCTACTGACATTTTACTTTTTGGTTGATATGACTTGGTGTGACTCCTAGGCAACAAATTAAACTTGTTTTGCCCACGCCGTTCAAGGCTTAGTAGCGTATGAGTAGAATGTTCTGAAAGTCAAACTAAGACACTCAATGAATATATAAAAAAATCTAACTTGTAATGCAAAAAAAAAAAAAAAAAAAAATCAGCAGTTGTAAGGACACTGATATATTATATTATACACAGAAAATTCTTTATTTACTTAAAATTATTTTGTAATGGTTTCTTTCCCTTATGATCTGAGGGGAAAACAGAGACATTTTGGGTTAGAATCTCAATATATCTTGGTGACCAGACATCTATTAACTATGCATTTTTCCACTTGCCAAATGATGTCATCTGTTTGTTTAAACCACACAAATTGCAGCAATGTCCACATCAGATTAAGGTCACTAAGAGCTAAGGGAATAACATTACCCTGGAATAATTTTCCAGCTTGAAAACATAAGCTTTCTTCCATCTGCACTTTTCTAACAATGTATGAAATATTTATGAAAAAAGTTATAATTTTATTCCTTGTAACCATCTAATCAAAACATTTTTTTACATTCTTCATAGTTAGCACTTCGTTGCACATAAAACTTCACAGAGCAACTTAATGTGGGCTGAATTCCTCTTTTCCTGATCTCTTGAAAATCAGAAGTCCTACTAACGGTCACATATATATTATATCCATCAACTGTTCCCAGAGCAATGTATTAGTTTCAGGACAGATCATGTCTTCTAATCAGGTTCTGAAGGAGAAAGTCTCTGTGGCCTTTGGCTGTATGCCCTCAGTTTGATAAGAGTAATAATGTTCTGGACATATTCTATGCAAACTTCCTTCTAGATACTGTGACCCCATACGTAGCTCACAAGCAGTGTAGTATTTGAAAAAGAGATTGAGGAAAATGACAATTTCAAGAGTACACTCCACCTCTTTACACTGACTTGCTCACTGATGGGTTCTTTGCAGAAGCTCTGGCCATCCCCTGAATCTCAATGACACTTGGGTGTCCTGGGGCTACAGCACTATTTTAAGAAAACAACACATCCTTTAAGCTTTTAAACCTTCCAGTTCTACCTGAAAAAAATTATTTCTTGACCATGAAACTCTGAGAAACAAACAATCACAAAAACAAAAACACTGCCACCCTACACTGTCTTATTGTCCCGGATGATGAGCTATAGTTTTCTCCCTTGTCTGTAAGAAGCCTAAGGCAAAAAACTCCTTCCTGTCAGGAAAATGAGGCTCTTTTTTTCTTCAGTGCCTGAGTACTTTAATGTGGGCCTTTCTAAAAGAGGGGGAAAATTCAAAATATTTTCAACTCCTTAAGTATTTACATGGGAATTATCCCAGTGCATGGGAGAAAAAGAAGAGAAACTTTTTTTTAAGGATTTCTTGAGAGTCTTAACACTGTGATCACTTGGTTGGCTGTCTATGCATACATGACCCTATCCAGCTCTCTCAATCAGGTCTCCTGTATTGCAGGCAGATTCTTTACTATGTGAGCAACCAGGGAAGCCCTTAGAGGTTACGAGTTCATCTTATATGCAGGTAGTTTATAATTTATAATCTAGCTTATCATTAGGAAGCTGAATGTGAATAATTTAGGGCTATGTAATGGGTTGTAATTGGTCCTTTCCCAATTCAAACCTTCAGTACTTTAGTGAAACATATTGTTTTCATGGGATTTCCTTTCCATAAAAAACTCCTCATATCCCAATCTTCTACAAATAATATGAAGGACCAAGGACCAAGAACCAAGTACCAACCCCTCCCAGTCAACCTGTAAATGTACAAACATACTATAAAGTTCTTTTTAATTGCCAAATGACTCTTCCACACTCAGGATGCCTAAATATCATTGCATAAATACTTGCAGTTTTCTTCATACCCTTAATCAAAAAAATCGATCCACCCAAATATTACTTGTCTGAAGCAATGTTTCCAGTGGTGTTTTCATTTTATGGTGGCATTTCTCTTAATGATGTCAAATAATATCCTCTGATTTTTCTACTTATTTTTATTCTATCTCTTTTTATTTTTCTAAGCCCATGACAATTACAATTAAACTTCCCAAGGAGTAAAGGCAAGGAAAAGCTACAAAAATCTGATTTGATTTTCCTACACTTCCCCCCACCGCCCCATTTCCAAGCCACAAATCCCCTCTCAAACTGTACAATAGAACAGCTAGACATAAAGCAAAGGAGATAAAACTGGCCAGTCAGGGCATTGTTCTTGCTAATCTGCACCATTTACATAAGGGTTTAGAAGACTTGTTTTATCATTTAAACAGGCTTAAAAGCCTCTTTGCAAATGAGATTTAGTTCCTACAAAAGAATGAATTCTAGCTATTTGGTGAGCTTCTGCTAGACCAGCACTGGGAGCTGACTCCGCAGTTAACTTAAGCTACTTCTTTGGCCACATACACTATATGCAAAGATTGCTTCCAGCTGCCAAAACTGAAAAGCATCAAGCTGATTAAATTCTTTCCAGGAGGTGAACAAGATGAGGAACAGGTTAAGAGGCCAATAATGTCCAATCTTAAACTGTACCTGGGCAAACTGTCCTTTATGCAGGTGCCTCAGAAGTGGCTTTGAATTTCTAGGGTCCCTTGAATCTTCTTTTGAAAAGGAACAGAAAGGTAGACAGCAAATGAAATTCAGAGGCAGAAAGTCTTAGAATAGTCTCCAACTGTGAAGTAAAGACAATCTAAACTCTTTGATTCATTGTTGGTCTGAGTGGCATTGGGGCATGAGGATAAACTGTACAACTAACTCCCTTGTTAACTCATCACAAAAGATAACCAGAAGGAAAAGATTCTCTTAAAACAGAGGAGTAAAAAAAAAAAACAAAAAAAAAAAAAACAAAAAAAACAGAGGAGTACACCCTTTGCATCAAAATCTTAGATTTAAAAAATCAAGATCATGTATATACATAGATACACCTATAATCTGTTTTACCTGGCACACCTTGAACAGATGTTCAATGTGACTTTGGCCTGAGGTTCAGCAGAGTAAGTAGCTCGACCTTGGTTAAATTTGCTCCCAGAAGGTGTCAGGGTAGTTACTCCCTCCATTCTTAAATCATCAAGATCCTCTGTAAGAACATAAACAATTGCAGATAAAAAATTAACTCTAATGGAATTAAGATGAAAAGTCCATGATTTCAGATACCTGCCAGTAGATTAAGAAAAATGTTATATTTCCACTTTGCAAAATCTTACTCCATTATCTTTCAAATCATTTTGAGATGTAGCTGGAGAACATTATACGGGAAAAGGGTGAGAGATCAACCTGTCTGGATAATGAATGGGCAGACCACATATAGAACATGGATCCACAACTTCTACTGTAACCATCCACAGACGTCAACCATAATCTCTACAGCAATTGGCCCCAAATGGTCAAGACTTGGTCAGTGACCGCCAGCTTCCAACTAGGAACAATCCACAAGCATGTGCATGCTCAGTCGCTCAGTTGTGTTCAACTCTTTGCGACCCCACATACTGTAGCCCGCCAGGTTTCTCTGTTCACGGGATTTTACAGGCAAGAATCCTCCTGCATCTCCTGCATTGGCAGTTGGATTCTTCTAGCACTGAGCCACCTGGTAAGCCCAAGAACAATCCAAAGGAAGACAAATATGCTCCCAAACCAATTACGTCAGATCGTTCACTTCTAATTTGCCTGTCTTGAGCTTCCCCATCCAACAAACTCCAATCAGAATATACCTGATGCCTTCTCTTTTTTACCCTAAATCTTTCCTTTTTATCTTCACCTGGGGAGGACAAGAATACACCTGGATAGTCACACCCCAGGTGTTCACTGAAACCTTCTATTTCATCCAGGCCCTCAATCAACATTTAAAAGGTCTACATTTCTCTTGTAATTTGGTTCTAACCAAATTTGTACATGACCTCCTACTTCATTCACAGTATAAGGAACCTTATAAAAAGGACTCTATTTACTTGCTGTGAGCCTTAGCAAAAGAGGAACATAAAGTTTCAAAAGATAAGTCATAATTTTGCCAAAACATAATCCATGACTGAAGTTATATAAGAAGGGAAATCACTCTTTTCTGCTAAGGCTGTAGACTATCCAAACATCTGAACTTTCACAAAACAACTGAGAGAATTTCTAGGTTAACTGTGTTAAAAACATGATAGCATACCTATTATGAAGTTGCTCATACTAAGTCCAGTGTCATCAACCTGAGATTTAATTTAATTACAGTTTAAGCTCTCCCAAAAATGGAATCCTAAACAATTAGAGTTTGTTCATTTCCAAGGCAAACCATTCAATATCATGGTAATCCAAGTCTATGTCCTGACCAGTAATGCTGAAGAAGCGTAAGTTGAATGGTTCTATGAAGACCTACAAGACCCTCTAGAATTAACACCCCAAAAAGATGTCCTTTTCATTACAGGGGTCTGGAATGCAAAAGTAGGAAGTCAAGAAATACCTGGAGTAACAGGCAAATTTGGCCTTGGAGTACAGAATGAAGCAGGCAAAAGGCTAATAGAGTTCTGCCAAGAGAATGCACTGGTCATGGCGAACACCTCTTCCAACAACACAAGACTCTACACATGGACCTCACCAGATGGCCAACACCGAAATCAGATCGATTATATTCTTCGCAGCCAAAGATGGAGAAGCTCTATGCAGTCAGCAAAAACAAGACCAGGAGCTGACTGTGGCTCAGATTATGAACTCCTTATTGCCAAATTCAGACTTAAACTGAAGAAAGTAGGAAACACCACTAGACCATTCAGGTATGACCTAGATCATATCCCTAATGATTATACAGTGGAAGTGAGAAATAGATATAAGGGACTAGATCTAATAGAGTGTCTGATGAACTATGGATGGAGGTTCGTGACATTGTACAGGAGACAGGGAGCAAGACCATCCCCATGGAAAAGAAACGCAAAAAGGAAAAATGTCTGAGGAGGCCTTACAAATAGCTGTGAAAAGAAGAGAAGCCAAAAGCAAAGGAGAAAAGGAAAGATATTCCCATTTGAGTGCAGAGTTCCAAAGAATAGCAAGGAGAGATAAAAAACCTTCCTCAGCGATCAGTGCAAAGAAATGGAGGAAAACAATAGAATGGGAAAGACTAGAGATCTCTTCAAGAAAATTAGAGATACCAAGGGAACATTTCATGCAAAGATGAGCTCAATAAATGACAGAAATGGTATGGACCTAACAGAAGCAGAAGATGTTAAGAAGAGGTGGCAAAAATACACAGAAGAACTAAACAAAAAAGATCTTCACGATCCAGATAATCACTCACCTAGAACCAGACATCCTGGAATGTGAAATCAAGCGGGCCTTAGGAAGAAACACTACAAACAAAGCTAGCAGAGGTGATGGAATTCCAGTGGAGCTATTTCAAATCCTAAAAGATGATGCTGTGAAAGTGCTGCACTCAGTATGTCAGCAAATTGGGAAAACTAAGCAGTGGCCACAGAACTGGAAAAGGTCAGTTTTCATTCCAATCCCTAAGAAAGGCAATGCCAAAGAATGCTCAAACTACTGCACAATTGCACTCATCTCACATGCTAGCAAAGTAATGCTCAAAATTCTCCAAGCCAGGCTTCAACAATATATGAACCGTGAACTTCCAGATGTTCAACCTGGTTTTGGAAAAGGCAGAGGAACCATAGATCAAATTGCCGACATCCGATGGATCATCGAAAAAGTAAGAGTTCCAGAAAAACACCTATTTCTGCTTTATTGACTACGCCAAAGCCTTTGACTGTGTGGATCACAATAAACTGTGGAAAATCCTGAAAGAGATGGGAATACCAGACCACTTGACCTGCCTCTTGAGAAATCTGTATGCAGATCAGGAAGCAACAGTTAGAATTGGACATGGAACAACAGACTGGTTCCAAATAGGAAAAGGAGTACATCAAGGCTGTATATTGTCATCCTGCTTATTTAACTTATATGCAGAGTACATCATGAGAAACGCTGGGCTGGATGAAGCACAAGCTGGAATCAAGATTGCCGGAAGAAATATCAATAACCTCAGATATGCAGATGATACCACCCTTATGGCAGAAAGTGAAGAAGAACTAATGAGCCTCTTGATGAAAGAGAAAGAGGAGAGTGAAAAAGTAGGCTTAAAGCTCAACATTCAGAAAACTAAGATCATGGCATCTGGTCCCTATCATGGCATCTATTTCATGGGAAATAGATGGGGAAACAGTGGAAACAGTGTCAGACTTTATTTTTTGGGGCTCCAAAATCATTGCAGATGGTGACTGCAGCCATGAATTTAAAAGATGCTTACTCCTTGGAAGGAAAGTTATGACCAAGCTAGGCAGCATATTAAAAAGCAGAGACATTACTTTGCCAACAAAAGTCCATCTAGTCAGTGCTATGATTTTTCCAGTGGTCATGTATGGATGTGAGAGTTGGACCATAAAGAAAGCTGAGAACTGAAGAATTGATGCTTTTGAACTGTGGTGTTGGAGAAGACTCTTGAGCATCCCTTGGACTGCAAGGAGATCCAACCAGTCCATCCTTAAGGAAATCAATCCTGAATGTTCATTGGAAGGACTGATGTTGAAGCTGAAACTCCAATACTTTGGCCACCTCATGCGAAGTGCTGACTCATTGGAAAAGACCCTGATGCTGGGAAAGATTGAAGGCAAGAGGAGAAGGGGACGACAGAGTATGAGATGGTTGGATGGCATCACCAACTCAATGGACATGAGTCTGAGTAAACTCCAGGATTTGGTGATGGACAGGGAGGTCTGGCGTGCTGCAGTTCATGGGGTCGCAAAGAGTCAGACATGACTGAGCGACTAAACTGAACTGCACTGAAACAGTCAGGAATCACCTGGTCAGCACCAGTGAGTTAATGTCTGACAGACCTCTGCTGTTCCCTAAAGGAAACTGCCTTCACCACAACATATCTGCCTTTTGGTAGTATAGCTTCCTGTATCCACTTCCTTCTGTCTATAAAATTCTTTCATCAACAACCGAATATTGCAAACAAGTGTCAAATGGCTCGGTCAGTAAAGAGTCTGCCTGCAATGCAGGAGACCCCAGTTCAATCCCTGGGTCAGGAAGAGCCTCTAGAGAGGGAAATGGCAACCCACTCCAATATTCTTGCCTGGGAAATCCTATGGGCAGAGGAGTCTGGTGGGCCATGGTCCACGTGGTCGCAAAAGTTGGACAGGACTTAGTGACTAAACCTATTTACCTACCTACTTAAACAGTCTTTCTGTCATTTGAAGAGGGTTAGTCAACAGACTCTCTCTATAGGCACTTCCAACTAAAATTCTTTGATTCAGAAGTCTGGGGTTTATGTCCTTTGAACCCAAGTGGACATTTTGTCTACTTGCACGTGAGCAATCTAGGCATGTGTTTAGAGTTTCAACATAACTTCATGGGAGTCAAACACTCATCACCTTGACCTGGTCATAAAGGCATAGTCCCCTCTTCGTAGGGCAATAACCACTGCTTCAAAACTCAGTACTTCTGCTAAACTAGTAATAAGTGCCACTCTTGTTCTCATGGTTCCTCATGTGACACAGATATTACTACTGCCCGAGAAAACACAACCGTTCTTAGTTAGGTGATCAGCCTCTGATGAGATTCTGTTAGTCTTTTCCCCTCACGCCACCATTCATCATTGAGACACTGTGCCTGTCCACCTTCTTGTCCCTACCAAAGGAAGGGAAACTTAACATTTTCTTAGCTTCCTCAGGAACTTGTTATACCTCATTCAGTGTTTTTAAAACTCTGACTTAATACTATTTGTTGACAAATCACATCTCAAAACTTGAACCTAGAGCAGAACATACTAACACCCATTGAAGCTTGCCTTTATAATACAGTCCTCCACCTGAGGGAAAAATCAGCCCCAAGGGTAAAACGATAGCACTTCCTTGACCTTGTCAACTGGTCAGAGACCACAGTGGTGGCTCAGATGCTAAAGAATCTGCCTGCAATGCAAGAGATCCAGGTTCAATCCCTAGGTCGGGAAGATCCCTTGGAGAAGGGAATGGCTACCCACTCTAGTTTTCTTGCCTGGAGAATTCCAAAGACAAATGAGCCTGGCAGGTTGCAAAGAGCTGGACATGACTGAATGACTAACATAGATACATATTGGGCATGATTTAAAAACAAACAAATGAAAAAACTATTATTTTGGGTTGCTTTGGAAGCCAAGAGTCAATTCTGCTGGAACCTCCATCAAAAATGGACAACATACTTAACATACTTTAACATATTTAACATACTTTAACATATTTAACATAACTAGGAGTACTAGGTGTACTCCTAGTTCATATTGAGGTAGCTGCTGTAAAAGTTGAGGCTCATGAAAAAAGAAATGACATGGAAACTAAAAGAAATACTCCAGCAGGTCATTTTGCTAAATAAGCAGTCTTTCCTCCTTTTTCTTGTCTTAAAAATAATTATTAATTTATTTATTTGGCTGCACTGGGTCTCAGTAGTGACATGAGGTATTCTTTTTTTTTTTTTGTGGCTTCTGAACTCTTAGTTGTGGTATGTGCGATCTAGGTACCTGATCAGAGATTGAACCTGAGTCCCCTGCATTGGGACTGCAGAGTCTTAGCCATTGGACCACCAAGGAAGTCCCAAATAAGTAGCCTTAACCAAGGTTTGGATCCTATTAAAACTCTTAAAGGGTGAATTCTTAAAGAAATTCAAAGTAACCATTATAAAATATCAATATTTAGCCTCTGAACTTCACTCAGATCATCTCTGGTACTCCCAACGCAGATAGCTGGAGGCACTAGATGGTTTCAAGTGGACATTTGCTAAATTTCTCCATGAAACTACTCATCATGGTATAGACAAACTGGATACTATCATAAATCAACATGGCTGGGGAAACTTTTAAAAGACAGCTAAGGTAATTTTTTAAGTCATGTGGATTTGTCAACAGCATAATTCCAGAAAAAAAACTGTAAATGTGGGAAATGGTCAGGGACCAAAGCTTCAAAGCCCTTTGAAAACCTCATAATGTTATATTATGTACCTTCCACTTTCCATGAGATCTGAATACACTTTAGTTATTAAATGTCTATATAATTTCAAGATGAGTTTAAACATCTCTTTGCCAAAAAGCTATAATCTTTACAGTTGCTAAAGAGCTGGTTTATTTTGTGTTTCTAATCTTGTGAATATAAACTTTTATATCAAGTGACGGTTGTGAGAGCTGGACTGTAAAGAAAGCAGAGGGCCAAATAATTGATGCGTTAGAACCATGGTGCTGGATAAGACTCCTGAAAGTCCCCTGGACAGCAAGGAGATCAAACCAGTCAACCTTAAGGGAAATCAACCCTGAATACTTGTTGGAAGGACTGATGCTGAAGTTGAAGCTCTGTATTTTGGTCATCTGATGTGAACAGCTGACCCATTGAAAAATTCCCTAATGCTCGGAAAAACTGATGGCAGAAGGAGAAGAGGGCATCAGTGGATGAGAGGGCTGGATGGCATTGCTGATGCAATGGACATGAACTTGGGCAAACTTTGGGAGATGTTGAGGGACAGAGAGGCAGAGCGTGCTACAGTCCACGAGGTCGCAAAGAGTCGGGCATGACTGGGTGACTGAAAAACAACAACAATCTAGTGACCAAGGTGCAGACTTTACAAGAAATATTATTTAAAAAGAAAAACCTCTATAAAGTATTAACCTTTACTCAGAAACCATACTGCACTTATCATCTACAAACTTCTGAATGGTGAAAAGAACCAATGACATCTTGAAATAAAATTAACTAACTTTTAGAAACCCTTGAGCTCCCTTGGTCAAAGGTACTCCCACCCACCCTGAGGCCAATGGTTCACTCCCTAGAGTGTGCAGTCATGTCACGCCCTACTCTTTATGACCCCATGGACTGTAGCCTGCCAGGCTCCTCTGTCCATGGGATTTTCCAGGCAAGAACACTGGAGTGGCTTGCCACTTCCTACTCCAGGAGATCTTCCTGATCCAGGGATTGAATCCGAGTCTCTTGCATCTCCTACATTGGCAGGTGGATTCTTTACCACTAGGGCCAGCTGGGAAGCTCCCACTCCCTCTGGACACATTGTTTATTTCCCTGTGAACTGGTAACTGGAAGGCCCAAGGGTTTTAGTATCTTACCTATGATATTTCGCTCTGATGCATGTAGACATTGCAAAATGTTGCAAGACACTCATGTACTAAGCCCACACAGGCTATCTATCACAAACAGGTTAAAGTTGCATTTAAACATCTTCAACAACCTCTTCATGAAATTCAACTATACGATTTCATCTGTCAGAGAGACATCAGAGAAAAGTTGCTCTTGAACCTCACTGGAAGGGATTCTATCAAATACTGTTAACAACAAATACAGAAGTCAAGCTCCCTGAAGCAAATTCTTGGGCTCACGTTTTATGACAAAAGAAACAATCTAGAACCAACAAAATTGGAAGCCTTCTCTAATAGGGGACCTCAAAATGAAGATTCTCAGAGATTCTCCTGAAACAGCTGATTTTCAAAGTACATAGACCAATGACCCAAAGCTCTCAGAATGACCTGATGACCTCCGATCATGGACAGCTTCTGCACAAGATATTGAATCAAAACCTTTGTTTAATTACTATTTTGTTTTCCATCTGCTTACTTAAAATCATTCTTCTTGTAATTTCTATAAATTCCTGGTCATCACTCACCCCTAATGATCCTTCTTGTTTTATTCCCTTAGTACTAAAATTGTTACAGCATAATCATTCTTATACCAATCTCAGATTTCCTGAACAGCAGCCTTCAAGCTTACTGATTGCTGGATATGCTGTTCCTCACCAGACTCCTGTGATACAAACCAGGGATAATTCCAGTCTCAACAAATGAGATAAAAGAGAATTACAGTCAATGGCATTTCACTTGACCTATGTGGACAAATGGCCCAAAACAAATCAGCTCGTGACTGTTCGTGTTGCTCTCTTATAGAAAGAGAACAAATTATCAAGGTCTAGTAGTTAGAGCTTAGGTCATCCTAAATTTGAATTTAGAATTTTCTAAAAGGACAAGCCTTGGAAGGAAAGTTACGACCAACTTAGACAGCATATTAAAAAGCAGAGACTACTTTGCCAACAAAGGTCCATCTAGTCAAGGCTATAGTTTTTCCAGCAGTCATGTCTGGATGTGAGAGTTGGATTATAAAGAAAGCTGAGCACCAAAGAATTAATGCTTTTGAACTCTGGTGTTGGAGAAGACTATTGACAGTCCCTTGGACTGCAAGGAGATCCAACCAGTCCATCCTAAAGATCAGTCCTGAATATCCATTGGAAGGACTGATGCTGAAGCTGAAGCTCCAATACTTTGGCCGCTTGATGCAAAGAACTGACTCATTAGAAAAGACCCTGATGCTGGGAAAGATTGAAGGTGGGAGGAGAAGGGGACGACAGAGGATTAGATGCTTGGATGGCATCACCAACTCAATGGATATAAGTCTGAGTAAACTGCAAGCGTTGGTGATGGACAGGGAGGCCTGGCGTGCTACAGTTCATGGGGTCACAGGGTTGGACACAGTTGAGCGACTGAACTGAACTGAAAAGGATGATCCAATTACTTACTATGCGGAATAGACTAATGTATATACAAATGTGTAAAGGAGCTAATGCAAGGTGTTGGTTTCAGTTTTATGCCAGGAATAATTTCTTGGCATAAGAAAACATGGTCATGTTTTCCTATTAGATACTGCTTCCTCTGTAACCAGGAAGGCTAGTTTTACTTGTCTCAAACCAATAGATCGTGTACTTTAGCAATAGTATTCCAAAAGTTTTCCGTGCACAGACACCTTAATTCTATAAAACATCAAACCAGGAAATTATAATTCAGATGGGAGCTCCAAAACAAAGTTCCCCTTGATTATTCAGACACTTTACCTGGGGGAATATCTGACACATTGTTTACACAAACAATCAAAGCCGTGCTTCCAAAAACAGGGATCACACAAACAAAAGGCAATACGACATAGATCATTTTAATTCTGGCAGAAGTTATAAACAGCTCAGTCAGTAAAGAATCTGCCTGCAGTTTGGGAGACCCAGGTTTGATTCCTGGGTCGGGAAGATCCTCTGGAGAAGAGAATGGCAATCCACTCCAGTATTCTTGCCTGGAGAATCCCATGGACAGAGGAGCCTGGTGGGCTACAGACCATGGAATTGCAAAGAGTCAGACCCAACTGAGCAACTACCACAAACACACACTCTACTTTACACGGATTATAGATCAGTCTCAATTCCTTGGCAAGAGGCAAGAATAGAGATGAACAATCTCTATCACTGAACTCTATCCAGAGTCTGAGATGCTTTTATGTAGCCACTCTCTCATCAGATGCTCACCATGATAATACAACATTGAAAAGACTGACTATGGAAACAAGGGAACATCATGAAGCAGTAAAGACTCGGATCTTGAGTCTTGTCTTTTGGCCAACTTCTTGCAAGGGAGAGAATGACTAAAAAAGGGGACCGAGAGACTGAATACAGAAAAAGACAATGAAAGATCATATACAATATCAGAGCACTGACCCACCACCTCTGATGGAAACAATCAGTGAAGCCAAATCACAAGCTCTGCAGCAGTTGGCTCCAAACATTCAGGACTTGGTTAATAGAGGCCAGATTCCAGCTTTTTGCCCAACTCAGAACCAAGCAGAGAAAACCAAATATGCTCCCCAAGCTAAATGCATGTTTCCACAAATGGTAATCTTCAAACATCTAAAGGTTTATCCTTCAGAAGAGATATTACAGTTCCCAAAGTCAGTATATGGAGGAGAGACTTTAGTCAACTAGAAATTTCTTTGAAGCAACCAGTAATACTTTTTTCATCAAGGAATCTCACAATTCTTAAGGTTACAATAGTAAAGAAAGATTATGTGAAAATAACCTGATGAGAATTTTTAAAAATATACTTGCTTTATTTTGATACTCTGAAATCAAACTATGTAGTGACTGTTAATGTCTAGTTAAGAAATTAGATAACTATTAATGTAATGTAATCAGCTCTATCTTAGAAAAAAAACAAAAATAAATGTCTTATATTTATATTTATGGAAAACACATGAAAAATCAACTAACTGAAGATAAAAACAAATCCACAACTGCCATAATTATCCGTCAGCACTTGGCATTATTTCATTTTAATCATGTAGATTAGCTTCAGCTTTCTAACTGAAAACTGAAAGATAAAGGAAATTGAATAATTAGGTAACAGTTGAGTAAAAATATACAAGCCAGACCAGGTGGTAAGGGAGTCTTCAGAGGTGTGTAAGAACATTAAAAAGCAGAAAATTGAAGGGACACTGTGCTTTAGGGAAAGTTATGCAGCTATATGATCATAACCTGAGATGCATGGGGACAGGAGAAGGTAATACTGAAAGAGTTCAGTCTCAGATGATGAAAGGAGACAGAGTCATCAAATTTGTGTTTTATAGAGATAATTGTGGCTGTATTTACAGAAACAAACAATTTCCTAAATTTATAAAATTGCTTTCCTGATAACTCAAGATAGGAATTAAGTCTTTCTTCTTTACTATTATAATCTCACTTTCTTAAAAGTTAATCTAGTACAGGGTGGGCATTCACTGATATTTACTGACTACTAGACATTTTTTTTTTTTTCTGCAAATGACAGTCCTGAGCATCCCTGAGACATCACTCAAAGCACCAGTCTCAAGAGAAGATTTTTGTATAATTCGACAAACTTGGTTAATTGACTATTTGACAAATTGATCCTTATGTGGAATTGGCTTTTGGAAAATTGGATTTTGAAGGAATAGATCTGTTGCACTTGCCCACAGCCTGTGGCAAAGTGAAAACTGGAAATAAGGAGACGAGGCAGGAAGAAGCCTGCATCCTTCATAGTGTGTGTATTAGCTGCTGAGGGCCCAGGGCAGAGAAGTAGCAACAGAGAGAAATGTATCAGAAGGTAATTTCAGAGAAAGATTTGACAGATTGTAGTGAATGATTGCACCTGAAATCCTTGCAGGTTTCTCCATATTACCGCTTTTAGGGAATATAGGAAGAGATTGTATCTTTGGTTTCACACGTGCTGAGATAGAATTATCATCAAGACATCTGTATGGATGTTTGGTAGGCAGTTAGAAGGGCAAGTCTGGAGCTATGGAGTGTGGAAAGAAGCTACAGACCATATGGCTGAGAAACTTGATAGAATTATCAACACAGCAGTTGAAATAAAGCAGTGATACTTCTTATGTCTAACTTTCCTTACAACTGAAATGTGTGCATGATATGAATGTTAGATTTTAAAAGAAGGTAAAAGGAGAAGGCGGTGGCAGAGGGTGAGATGGTTAGATAACATCACCGACTCAATGGACATGAATTTGAGCAAACTCTGGGAGATAGTGGAGGACGGGGAGCCTGGCGTGCTGAAGTCCATGGGATCACAGAGTCTGATACGACTTAGTGACAGAACAACAACTGTACTTATTCTTTTTCACATTAGAAAGCCCAAAAGCGGTCATTTATTTTTAAAGATAGCCAGGTGGTGCTAGTGGTAAAGAACCTGCCTGCCAATGAAGGTTTGATCCCAGGTGATAGATCCCTAGGTCGGGAAGATAACCTGCAATAGGGTATGGCAACCCACTCCAGTATTCTTGCCTTGAGAATTTCACGGACAGAGGAGCCTGGTGCGCTACAGTTTACAGAGTTGAAAAGAGTCGGACATGACTGAAGCGACTTAGCACACATAACTTTTCATGCATCTTTTGAATCACAGGGTGACTATCGAGAAAAATGAACTAATTTATGACTAGAGACATGCACACTTTATCTTCATGCAATCCAAATAACCAAGAATTAATCAAGCAAAGAATTGTTTTCATTTAATTTAAGAAAGTAACAGCTGCCTAGATGAAATAATCCTAGGACTTTCATTTCATTCACGTGTAATCCATGAAATAATTTACAGCTGCTTGAACTAGACAATGTGGGATATGAGTGAATTTTCACATCTGTTTCTAGGAACTTTAGAACAAAAATTAAAAACTTTCCAAACATAAGTCTCTTCACAGTGATTCAGTGATGGGATACACAAGAATTATATGGCAGTTTCCCCTGGTATGTTGATTTACATCGATAGAGTTGATTTGGTCAAATATTTTAAACAGATGTTATATAGTCTGAGTGAATTATTAAAAATAAAACAAATGTTAAGAAAACATATAAGAAATTAGACACGTTTTAATGAAATATTTACGAATACTTTTTTTGTTATAGTATAGACGGCTACACTATTTCCTTAAAAGGAAAGAAAGAATTAAGAGCAAAACATAATTCACTTTTCTGGGACAAATTCTGGTTGAAAAGTGGAAGAAGGATGTTGAGGCCATGCTTCTATTGATTCCGTGTTCCTACAAGCATGCTCCAGTATGAGTTCAGTATTCTTTCTCAGGATATCAGAGCAGTGCAGCTTAACCAAATTCATAATTAATAAGAACAAAATGGCAGATATAAGAAATTATACGCTGGAACTTTTATTAGAATAACCTAAGTTTAAAAAGCGGCTTCCCAGGTGGCTCAGTAGTAAAGAACCTGCCTGCTAAATGTAGGAGATGTGGGTTTGATCCCTGGGTGGGAAAGATTCCCCTGGAGAAGGAAATGGCAACCCACTCCAGTATTCTTGCCTGGGAAATTCCATGGACAGAGGAGCCTGGCAGGCTACACGCCATGAGATCACAAAGAGCTGGACACGACTGAGCGACTGAGCATGCACACAACTTTAAAAATAATTATGTTAGTATTTCATTAAAAAAAAGTCATGGAATTTAAATGCTGTGATGAATTTTCCCATTTTAATAAAAGAGTAAGTTACAGAATGTTTATTTTACTTGATCATATGAGATCAATAAACAAAGTGATTTGACCAGGGTTAAGTTAAGGAAAATGTTTGCATAAACTTAAAATTACATATCTTTTTTATCTTCTATTGTTAATTGAAAAGCGCAAGAAACTTCCTGAGATATTTTTTGTTAGCTACCAGTTCCTGTCTAATTTCTCTGACCATCAACAGCCAAATACACAATAACCACAAACATTTGTAAAAATTTATGGGTTGGAACTTGTTCACTTAGATTGCAAATGAATCACAAGACTTGTGTTAATTGAACCCATCATTACATAAATTGTGAAAGCTTCTCTGTTAGTCAGAAAAATTAAGACATCTGGGAGTGGTTTCTCCTTCCAGTCTGGAAGAAAATACTAGTGTTTCTAACAAATTTAAACCCAAATGCTATTCAAAGTCTGATTTTTGCATCAGAGTACATCTATATTTTCTTTGGTTTGCACCTATCACAAATTCAAGACATTATACTGTATTCACCAAAAAAAAAAAAACAAAACCTGACTTTTCCCTGAAACTTTTGTCACCCTCTAAAGGGCTGGCAGATAGAGGTTGCAAACAAGTCTCTTTATAAAATGACTGAAATTCCAGGCATGTGGACTGTCAGGCAGGGTTAGATAAGCAGACTGGTTTGGTATGCCTGAAAGCTTGGTCATGGCTCTAAGAGAAGCAAGGACACCTCATGATCAACACAGAAATCTAGACAGAGTGTCTCTGGAGGACCATCAACAATCAGATTTGAGGGGTGGGGGGTGGTGCTCGTGGTAAAGAATCTGCCTGCCAATGCAGGAGATGCAAGAGAAGTAGGTTTGAACCCTGTTGTCGGGAAGATCCTCTGGAGGAGGAAATGGCAACCAACTCCAGTATTTTTGCCAGGAGAATCCCATGCCAGAGGAGCCTAGCAGGTTATAGTCCGTGAGGCCGCAAAGAGTCAGACATGACAGAGCACACACACATTCACGCATGCAGGGGGAGGCCTTTAACAGATCAGCAGAGCTAACTAGAGATGTTCAGGAATAGAACTAGAAATAGAAATGAGTCAGGGACTTCCCTGGTGGTCCAGTGGTTAGGACTCTGCTTCCACTACAGGGGGCGTGGGTTATATCCCTGGGGAACTAAGATCCCGCATGCTGAACAGTGCAGCCAAAAAATTAAAAATAAATTTTTAATAAAATAAAAATTAGGCCTGGAAATTAAAAATGACAATAACAGCAATATTGACTAAAAAAGAAATGAGGCAACTCAAGCACAGTGTTAACACTGTAGACATGGGCCAAGCAAGGAAGGCTGGTTAATCTAAAAGGCTGGGATTAGATAAATTATTAATTTTTGTAGGATGATGGGTAAAATATGTAATTTTTTCAAATATGAAAATTATATAAAATCTTGCAGAGCTCATCATTTTAACCACCATTTAAAGGTGTATTTAATTTTAATTCCCCTGGGGTGTGTCTCTGCCTAAAGCATTCATACAATTTATCCCTCTCAATAATGAGAAAGCATTTCTCATCAAAATAGTTCAGTTGTAGAATGACTACTTACCCTACTAGGTACCATTATGTTACAGTAGCATGATTTCAGTCACTGCAGGTGATACATCATGCTTAGACTTATTATTTTGTTTCTAAACTAATTATGAACACTATTTAATATAATTTTTATGTTCTGACAGACTCTACATTAAAAAAATAAGGTCCTATGTTGAGAAGTTCCTATGAGCACTGTATCAATTTGTTGCTTGCTAATGAACTTTGACCACAAACCTAATAATTACATGTTATACCATACCAGATGATATTTTTATTCTTGATCTAGACTACAAATATTAATTGAGTTCATTCTGATAAGTGTCCCTGCATTAATGACATAATTTGCTAACTCAAAATAAGCCCTTTAGAGAGAGTGTGGTAAATTCACATACTAATTACTTATAGCCCTAATGCTAGCAGTTTTTTAAGTTTTAAAAAAATTAAAAAATTTTTTTTTGGCTGCACTAGGTCTTTGTTGTGGCACACAGCCTTCTCTAGTTGTAGCCTCAGGATCTCTCGTTGTAGTGTATGGGCCCAGTTGCCCCAAGACATGTGGGATGGTGGTTCCTGGACCAGGGGTGGAACCCACGTCCCCTACATTGAAGGCAGTTTCTCTACCACTGGACCACAAGGGAGGTCCTCATAGCAGCTTCTTCATCCAGTCTCTAAGCTTGTCTCTGGCTTCCCTGGTGGCCCACTGGTAAAGAATCTGCCTGCCAATGCAGGAGATGCAGGTTTGATCTTGGGGTCTGGAAGATCCCCTGGAGAAGGGAATAGCAACCCACACCCATAATCCTGCCTGGGAAATCCCACGGACAGAGGAGCCTGGAGGGCTACAGTCCAGCGGGCCGCAAAAGAGTCGGTCACAAGTTAGCAACTGAACAACAACAAGACACTTGTCTTTAGTAAAGATAATTCTGCCTGAAGCCAGGTGACTTCATACACATGACACGAATATAAAAAACTAAATTGATATGAGGTTAGTGAATCAACTCAGAATTAGTTTACCTTTTTCTTGGATTTCAAATATAACAAGTCTCCCACCACCACCCCTCCTTTCCTCTTTCTTGTTTCTGTCTTTATTTTTGCTTAAGTCTCAAGTTTTGATAGTACCTTTCCTTCACTTCCTTTACTCTGGCCTGGAGAATTCCATGGACAGAGGAGCCTGAAAGGCTACAGTCCAAGGGGTTGCAAAGGGGTTGCAAACTGTGCGACTAACACACTTCCTTCACTAGACCCTCCACATAGTAGACTTCTTTTGCTTCAAGGGTCCTCCAATTTATTTCCTTTGGACTTGGCTACACTCCGCTGAACTTCGTGTTCTTGATACTGAGATTTTCAACTCATCATGCAATATTCTCAATGAAGCAAATTTTAACTAACTGAATGCATGTTAAAAAGTAAAAATAAAATATAAAAAAAGTACTGTATTATGCTTTTATATTTGTTGGGATCCTAAATCCAATATGCGCTCAGTCACTCAATTGCGTCCAACACTTTTTGCTACCGCATGGACTGTAGCCTGCCAGGCTCCTCTGCCAACTGATTCTCCAGGCAAGAATATTAGAGTGGGTTGCCATTTCCTCCTCCAGAGGATCTTCCCAACCCAGGAATTGAACGTAAGTCTCTTGCATCTCTCGCATTGCAGGTGGTTTCTTTACCGCTGATCCATCAGGGAAGCCCCAAATTCAATATGGTTAGTCTAAAAAAGACATTAAGTCTCATAACTGCCTCCTATCCTCTCCCCTTCAACCTTTCTTTATTTCTGTTTTACGTATAGACCTTTGGGATAAGGAAAAAAAGAATCACATTTTTGGAAAAATAAGTAAAGAAGATGGTGGTGGCTGGTCACACACTGAAACTGCTGCTGATGGGCTGTGGCTGTGGCTGCCAACGTGTCCTTCCTGTGGCGTGCCGCAGGCTAGAGGCAGGCACAGGACATACCTTTCCCATCACTGAGATGCCAGCCACACGCCACAGGATGTTGCCACCCTGTCTGACACATTGTAAATCCTCTTTCCGTTCTGTACTGCTTTCTTGGAATTCACATGCTGTTCTCATCCCTTACACTTCAAGTCACAAGACACTGCCACCTCGCATTAAATTCTACAAGATTATTTTCAACTTCTTCCATTTCCTTGGATAGTTGCCTCCTTGGATAGTTGCCTCTATCCATTTCCTTGGATAGCTGGAACTGTTTTTTAATAACATCATGCCGCATGATACTGCCTAAGAACCTCATCTCACTTCCTACAATATATAAATTTTTGAGTGTCTTAAAACAAAAGTTGTTGTTTAGTCACTAAGTCGTGTCTGACTCTTTGTGGCCCCATGGGCTGTAGCCTGCCAGGCTCCTCTCTCCATGGGATTTCCCAGGCAAGAATGGAAGGGGTTGTTTTTTCTTTCTCCAGGTGATCTTCCAGACCCAAGAATTGAACCCACATCTCCTGCATTTGCAGGTGAATGCTTTACTACTGAGCCAGCAGGGAAGCCCTTAAAGAGTATTAGGTGATAATAAATATATATTATATATACATATGTGTATAAACATCTAAAAGTGTAATGAACAGATTATGCAATATACTACCTAAATAGCAACCCAAGCCTCTTCCTGTGCCATGAACTATCCAAGACTATAAATATCTTCAGATCTCTGTACTTGCTATGTCTTCTCCCTGGGGTGCCCTTGGACCTAACATGACCATATTATGCTTCTCTTCCTTTGTTCAAGTCTTTGCTCAAAGGTTGCCTTCTAAGAGGGGATTTCCTTGACTACTCTATCTAAGACAGCATCTTCTATTACTCTTTATCCAAGTTCTCCTTCTTTGTCTTCAGAATGATGCTTACATCCTGGAATTATTACACTTGACATTTATTTGTTCATCATTTGATTCCTCATTAATGAATTCTCAACATGGCAGAGAATTTTTCATATTTCCTACACCTGAAACATAATATTAATAGATGCTCAATAGGTACACATTGAATGAATAAATGACTGAATCATTTAACACCATGATATACATGTCACTGTTACTCTATTTTATTTGTAAGGTGTGCTACAAATAAAGCCCCTTAGAAAGTATGAAGGACTTCCCCAGAGCACATAGTACTAATCAGAAGAGGACTGTAACTGAAGCTCCACTGGTCTGACTTTATAGGTGAGGGTCAGCTTTTAGGTACACACAGAAATACCTGTAACAAATGACTTTTTCAAATTAGTGATTATATAAATTATTACACACAGGGTTATTTGCCTTCTGGACTTGCCTGGTGGCTCAGATCATAAAGAATCCACCTGCTATGCAGGAGATCTGGGCTCCATCCCTGGGTCAGGAAGATCCCCTGGAAAAGGGCATGGCAACCCACCCCAGTATTCTTGCCTGGAATATGCTATGGACAGAAGTGCCTGGTGGGCTAAAGTCCACGGGGTCGCAAGAAGTCCACACAACTGAGTGAGTAACATACACATACACACACACTTGCCTTCTATGTCTCAGAAAACTTACGTCCAGTTACTCCATATACAAGATACTAGTCTCCAAAGACAAATGTTAGAGGAAAACCATCACTTGTTGAGTCCCTATTACATTTTAATTATTCTTTTAGGTGCTTTGAGATATAACACGTCATTCTGCTCCACACAACAAAACTCTAAGGTAGTGGCTCTCAACCCTGGGTAATTTATTCCTTCCTCTACTACAGGAAGACATAGGGCAATATCTGAAGATATTTTCCATGGTCATAACTTAAAGGAGGCTGTGTGTTAGATGTAATTGAAATTTAGTGGGCACAGCCTAGCTCCTCACCACAGAGAATTGTACAGCCCAAGACATCAATGGTGCTGAGGCTGAAAATCCCTGCTCAAAGGTTTGTTTTATCCCCTATTTACCTGCATTATAGGCAGGTACCATATAGGAATAAAAGAGAGAGGTACAAAAAGTAGGGTACTGGCTGGAGATAGGGCAGTTTTTGAAAGCATGTAAAGTAGAGGCCAAACAGTGTAAGCCATGTTCAGCCGATGAGATCTGACATTTGAGTTCGAGTTTAGTTGGATCAAGTCACACACAGCCAGGACTAGAACAAAGGCCATGTTTTCCCAATCACAACACAATACCCTGTTCACACTATGCTTCCAGTTAAGTCTATGTTACACAACACTGGTCAGCAAGGGCTGCTCAGCTTTAGCTTGACACTACTCTCAGAATCCCACACACACCCTCTCTTCAAATGATGTCTAACTAATAGACCTTTTTTTACTGGAAATTTCAGGAGACTATGGAAGAGATGGGGCTTCCCAAATGGCTCCAGTGATAAAGAACCCACTTGCTAATGCAGGAGACATAAGAGACACAGATTTGATCCCTGGGTTGGAAAGAACCCCTGGAGGAGGTCATGGCAATCCACTCCAATATTCCTGCCTGGAGAATCCCATGGACAGAGGAGCTTGAGAGGCTACATTCCACGGGACTGCAAAGAGTCAGACATGACTGAAGCAACTTAACACACACAAGAGAGATAGTTAAATTGAACTTCGTTTATCAAAACTTTCCCCCAAACACCTTTAAACTTCTTAGACATACATTTCATTAAGTTTTATCTCTATGACTGCTCCATATTTTATAACCCATCTTCTTTTTTGATCTGCTCTTTTTTCTAACCAGAATCTCATCTGCAGTCCTTCTGAAATAACAGTTGAACTGATGCTTCTTTGCATCTCACTCAACACTGTGATTAGTAAAGCAAAGATACTACCTTGAAATTCATCTCCCTTATGGCCATTGGTAACAATGTCTCTCAATAACATGAAGACATCAAGCTTATAACTATACTATCATCAACCTACGACACAGCTCTATAAGCAATGCAAAAAGCAGTGTTCTTGTCCCTTTTCCACTCAGAATACTGTGAGCTCTTTCCCTCCAAGAGCACTGTAAATGATAAAGAGAGCAAGAGAAACAGATACGTAAAGATCAACATGTGGAACACGTCTGTGTACAGATGACTCTAAGATATCCATGATCCCTTCTGTCTCTTGCTCATGCCCTTGTAGCATCCTCTCCCATTGCTGCTGCTGCTGCTAAGTCACTTTAGTCATGTCTGACTCTGTGCGACCCCACAGACAGCAGCCCACCAGGCTCCTCTGTCCCTGGGATTCTCCGGGCAAGAACACTGGAGTGAGTTGCCATTTCCTTCTCCAATGCATGCATGCATGCTAAGTCACTTCAATCGTGTCCAGCTCTGTGCAACACTATGGACAGCAGCCCACCAGGCCCCTCTGTCCACGGGATTCTCTAGGCAAGAATACTGGAGTGGGTTGCCATTTCCTTCTCTACCTCTCCCGTTGAAGATGAGTGAAACGTGGCATCTCGGCTTCTAACCAGTAGATGCAGCTAAGTTGACTGGACATCACTTCCGTGGTTAGATTATGAAAAACTGTGGCTTCCATCTTGCTAGCACACTCTCTCTGTTGCTTTTTTGACTTGCACATTTTGATGAAACAAGTTGCTGTCTTTTGAAGACCCATATAACAAGAACTCGGGATGGCTTCTGGTCAATGGCCAGTTAGGAACTGAGGCCCTCAGTCCAACAACCCTTGAGAAACTGATTTCTGTCAACAACTGGGTGAGCTTGGAGGGAGATCCTTCCCGAGTTGAGCTTCAGAAAAGACCTCAGAACCCTGACTGATACCTTAATTACAGTCTCATGAGAAACCTGGACGTATAAGACACAGTTGAGCTGTGTCTAGGTTCCTGATCCGAAGAAATTAAGGTGATAGATCTGTGTTGTTTTAACATGTTAAGTGTATAGCAACCTGTTTTGGAGAAGGCAATGGCAACCCACTCCAGTATTCTTGCCTAGAGAATCCCTTGGACAGAGGAGCCTGGTGGGCTGCTGTCCATGGGGTCACACAGAGTCGGACATGACTGAAGTGACTCGGCATAGCAACCTGTTAGAAAGACAACAAATGCAATATGCAAGCCATTTTTTATTTTCTCTAAATTACTTAGAATATAGTTCTTAATGAAGTCTTAAAGAATTACTTTAGTAGGTGGCTTTAACATTAAATAAAATTGATCTTCAAATTGAAGATCAGTTGAGATTTATCAAAATATATAAAAGGCAGTTAAAATTTCAGACTACCTTATTTTAAAATACCTGGTCATTCAAATTATTCTTTAAAACCTTTTCCAACTTTCAAAATGTCAAGTAAAAGTATGAATTAAAATTAAGTTATCATAGTTTTACAGTTGATCAAATATATGATAAAGCAAAACTGTCAGTAGAGTTATTATATACAGTTTACTGTATATTGGAGTCCCAGTTACAATCATTTTATATAGTAATTTTATCCACAGTTTATAACATTATGATATAATTTTCAAGATTTGTAGTAACTGAATTTTTCCCTTTGCAGTTGTGGTGTTGATTACAGCTATGATTTATTTGAGGCCATGTCTTAAATTCAAACCAAAATTACAACATCATTTGGGTAGGAAAAATATGATCCACTTTGTGAGTCTCAGATCCAGTATGTGGTTTTTATGAATTCATTCTGACCGAAAAATGGAAGAAAGTCTGTAGCAGCTTTTCACAGAAGATGCTCAATACACACCTATGCGTGCACACACACATACACACACACACACACACACACAGAGGCACAGGCAAAGTTACATACACACACTGCTAGAGTAACTAAAGCAACACATGACCCATGATAATCCACTCAGTCCTAGCTCAGAATTCCAGATGGACCATAGCCATGACTTAGATAAAGTCAGAGCCAAAGAAAAATTCATCCAACATTTCTTCTGGGGTTCATCTGGAACTTCTGAAATTAGAGCACTTTTCATATAAAATATACTGAACATATTTTCAGATCCAACTTCAATATATTGGTGTTCCCACATCCAGACAAATATTTATATTTTTCTAACTCTATGGATCACTATTTCCTAACACAAACACTCCACTTTAGGAGGCTTGGTTTATTCATAGCCTCCAAAACACATGCAGACTGGCTCCAAAACTAACTACAATTAAGATGAGTAAAAACTGAGAATCTTTATTTTCTATAAGTGACCTGAACCTCCATCCTTTTGAGTCATAGGGAAAACAAAATAAAACTAAACAAATAAGAATAATAACCATACATTTGCCTTTTCAAGGTATCAATCTCTCCTAGCTTAAACTTTTGCTTTCAATAATCTTAGTCTCTTTTTAACATAGATACAGTCAAATTTAAGTTCAAAATTTTCAACAAGGACTCTTTCTCTTTGAAGTTTACATCTCTCCCTGGCCACCTAAGGCAGCATGGCATATAAGAGGAAGCCCTGGATTGGCCACAAAGTTCATTCAGGTGTTACTCTGTAACATCCTACAGAAAAACCCAAATGGACTTTTTGGCCAACCCAATCCATGTACCCTCTGGACAATGGCTGGCAGGCAGCTACTCTTTGTGCAAATCCTTATGGTCTCCTTCACTGGACTCTGAGAAGACTACTCTCACCCACTTGGTGTCTGGCTGCCGCCTGTTCTCAATATGGTCTGGGGTCTGGAGATCCTCTCTCCACCCCGATCTAGCTCCATCTTTACTCTGGGATCCTCTGGGTCCCACCCTCAGCCTCCTCCTTGGCTCAGCCTAGACTGGGACATCACAACCTCTGCTGTGGAGTCCCACTGCTCCTCACTATGGCAACCCCATTATTCTCCATTGTCAGCTACTCACCCTCCCTCCCTTGTATGCTTCACAAAACAAGTTTGGGCCGCCAGGTCTCCTCCACCGAACCTAGGCTCAGGGGGAACCAGGAGTCCTCACCTAGAGAACCAGGAGTCCTCACCTAGGGAACCAGGAGTCCTCACCCAGGGAACCAGGAGTCCTCACCCAGGGAACCAGGAGTCCTCACCCAGGGAACCAGGAGTCCTCACCCAGGGAACCAGGAGTCCTCACCCAGGGAACCAGGAGTCCTCACCTAGGGAACCAGGAGTCCTCACCTAGGGAACCAGGAGTCCTCACCTAGGGAACCAGGAGTCCTCACCTAGAGAACCAGGAGTCCTCACCTAGGGAACCAGGAGTCCTCACCTAGGGAACCAGGAGTCCTCACCTAGAGAACCAGGAGTCCTCACCTAGGGAACCAGGAGTCCTCACCTAGAGAACCAGGAGTCCTCACCTAGAGAACCAGGAGTCCTCACCTAGGGAACCAGGAGTCCTCACCTAGGGAACCAGGAGTCCTCACCTAGGTCTGTCTTGCTGGTCTCTCATCTCCATGTCTTATTTCATGGAGCTCTGTACTGTATGAATGTAAAAGAAAAATCTAGTCCAACAGCACCCAGATTTTTATAGTCTAGTCTAAGCATCTGTGTAAAGATTCTGTCACATTCTTCTCTAGTCCTAATCCTTCTGGATGTTTCTACAACCTACACCTTCACCTGAGGGGTGAGCCAGGGCATTCATCTCTCACCTCTTGGTCGTTCTTTGTATTTTTCCCTTTATCCAGGGCTCTGTGGGGTTTTTCCTCTTTCATTCGATCAGCCGGAGACTTTCTCTATATCTCATTTTCCACAATGAATACAATCCATGATTAAACCTCTGAAGAGCTTTGCTCTGAAGATGCAAAGGGGGAGTTTTCGGAATTGAGAAAATAACTTTCTTTCTTCACAGATCTTGCTTTAAACTGTATTCCTTTACCTCAAAGAAGTTAGCTTTGAAACATAAAGGTGATCAGCAAATTACTCCTTTCTTTTAGGTGGTAACTCTTTTTCCCTGGTAAAGAATCTGCCTGTAATACAGGAGACCTAGGTTCAATCCCTGGGTGGGAAGATCCCCTGGAGAAGGGAATGGGCACCCATTCCAATATTCTTGCCTGGGGAATTCCATGGACAAAGGAGCCTGGCAGGCTACAGTCCATGGGGTCACAAAGAGTTGGACACAACTGAGATATTAACACTTTCACTTTCACCCTTTTTTTCCCCGAAGTAATAGCTTTACTGAAGTCAAAGGCAGAAGGGAAACATCATTTAAAATTAAAAGATAATTTTAATTTTTTAAGAAATTGGTTCAGTGGCAAAAATATTTTTCCCATTGTCCATGATAATCTTTTTTTCCTACATGCCTTGTTTACTCTCCTCTCATGACTTCTCTGCCGATAAAAATCTAACCTCACAGACATAGAGGACAGACACGTGGACACAGAGGGGGAAGGAGAAGATGAGACGAGTTGAGAGAGTAGCACTAATGCATATACTATACTGCGTGTAAAATGGATAACGAGTGGGAAACGGCTGTATAGCACGGGGCGCTCTGCTCAGGGCTCTGTGATGACCTTGTGGGGTGGGATGGAGTGGTGAGTAGGAAGTAGGTCCGAAAGGAAGGGGATATGCATATACATGTGGCTGATTCACTTTGCTGTACAGCAGAAAGTAACACAACGTTGTAAAGCAACTATGCTCCAATAATAAAATTTAAAACCGAATAAATTAAATCCAACCTCTCCTTATAAATTCAGCTCAAATGCTACTTCCTCCATGAAAACTTTCTCAACACCCTGCTGCTGCTGCTGCTAAGTCGCTTCAGTCGTGTCCGACTCTGTGCAACCCCATAGACGGCAGCCCACCAAGCTCCCCCGTCCCTGAGATTCTCCAGGCAAGAACACTGGAGTGGGTTGCCATTTCCTTCTCCAATGCATGAAAGGGAAAAGTGAAAGTGACCCTTAGCGACCCCATGGACTGCAGCCTACCAGGCTCCTCCATCCATGGGATTCTCCAGGCAAGAGTACTGGAGTGGGTTGCCACTGCCTTCTCTGTCTCAACACCCTAGCTCTCAGTAATTACTTATTTCCACTTAACTACAATGACACATTACCCATGATATCTGAAACTTAACAATACTATATTGCTTTGAATCATTATCTAATTTTCAATATTTGTCTGCTCATTCATTGACTTATACATCTCTTATTGAAACCAGACACACAGGTGTGGATCATTTTTTGACTCTTCCCCACCATGTCCATTAAACTCCTACCAGCTTGATAGAAACCTGCCAAGCTTCAGGTTGATAATATAGTTCTTAATATTGTCCACATAATTGTGACCTTTTCAATGAAGTAATATTCAACCTTTGGCAGAGGTAAAAAAATAAAACTATACATAAGGAAATGGAAAAGAGATAATGAAAAAAACCTAAGGAATACACAAACTACATCTTTATAGAGGAATTAAAGGCTTTAAATATTTATTTCAGGGTCATAACTTTGATCTGTCCAACCACTAGCTGATCACTCAGCTAACGACAGAACTTGCTTCATGACAAACACAAACTTGACGAATTATTTAGGACACTCAGTAAGCAAACATCAACAACTAAATAAACAGCAAAAGCAACCTCTCGAGAGAGTAGAATCTGATTTCTAGAGCTGCTACATTATAAAATTAAAAATGTCCAGAGACTTTCCTGGTGGTCCAGTAGCTAAGACTTTGCTCCCAATGCAGGGACCTGGGTTTGATCCCTGGTCAGGGAACTAGATCCTGCATGCTGCAACTGAGACCAGCACAGCCAAAATAAATAAATAATAAATGGGAAACTAAAAAGGGATACTGAGAAAGACTTTTAAAAAAAAACAAAGATACTTTCTTATAAAAGGCATTCATTTCTTGCAACCTCAGCTAACAATCCCAGAAGAGACTCAGCTGAGATCTCAGGGTTCTTTTGCAAGACCGAGGAATTCTTTGATTTTCTTTTTACCAAAAGAAATACAGATGAACTGAACTGACAACTAAGAACAAGAACAAATACCATAGCTAGTTCTATCTTTCTTATAAAAAGCTCATCTGTTTCCTTACTTTTTCCTAACCATTGCTAGTCTGTTCCCATCTCCACACCTTAGCAGACTATTTCCCTGGTGTCTCTCTGTATCCGTCACTCTCTTAAAGACATGGGAGTACCTTAACTCCCTACAACCATGAAACTTCAACTGATTCAAATTCCTTCGAATCACTTTTTATTTATTCATGATTGGAATACATAAATAAAATATATATTGTATTAATATGCCCTCATCCATTAAAACTTAAACTTTTTTCTTATAGTTTTCAGGTAGGCTCGAACTAATTTAAAATTGAGGAAGAAATAATAATGTCTTCTTCATCTTCCTGTAGCCCTGGCTTAGCAGCTACTTGCCTCCTCAAACTTAGTGGATACTTAAAAGGACTGCCTGAGCATGCAAATGAAGGCAAGAATATATGAAAGTATGTCTGGTTATTTGTAATAATCTAAGTCCAAATATGATTACTTTAGACCATAATATCATACATCTTTCTGAGACCTTGATATAGATTTACCATACCAACATGCATTTGATTATTCCCTAGGAGTGAATCAGAGAACTTCTAGGCAGCACTTCATTAGAGAGAATCACTACATAAATAATATGACCGCTGTTTATACACAAGTGTCAACACCAACTCTTGGTACATGTAGTGCCACAGACAGTACATTCAATGCTTGCATGGCTGAGCTTCACTGAGTCACTGCTTCCTATTTCCCTTCACATGTCACATTGTTTCTCAGTCCCGTGCCTTTGTTCATACTGCAATCGTCTCTCCTAGTCCTGTTCATCCTCTTCACCAGAGGGATTCTATCTATAATTCATTTGCTGCAACCCTGCCCTCGGAGCTCTACTGCGGTTTGGCTTTCTTTTCTCTATGTTCCTATTCTATTCCTCCCATTACCACACAGTATTACAATTTCTGCTGGATATGTCTCTCTCTCCCACATGAAAAGGAGAGAGGCCACGTTTTGTTCTTTCTGTGTTCAGGGTCTACTTCACTGTCCAGCAAATACAAGAGTAAAGACAGGCTTGTTGAATGAATGAATGAATAAAAAAAAAAAAACTGCATTGCTTTCTACCATCTATTTTTTTGACTAGAAAAATCCATTAACTTTCTCAATAGGAACTTCATTGGCCTCTCTGACCACACAGACTTCCAGAGTTGCTCCATAATTTATACTCATTAGATCTTGTCAAACATCTCAACCATATCCTTTTGAACACCTCTTAGCCATAAACTTTGCCAAATCACAATGAAGACTAACCATATGTGCTACCCTCATAGGGACATTATTCACTGGCTTTTTTTAAGGCCAAAAGCTTTAAGTGAAAAGTAACTAGAACAGAGATTCTCCAGATTTTGGTATTCAACATACCTTGTGGTTCATTTACATGAATACACCATCATATGACCACACCATGAATAATTTCTAACTTTCCAACAAGCCTGGACTGTTAGATCTCAAGGTGAATAAGAAAGTGTTACTCTAAACTGTGAGCCCATCCCAAAATTCTTATGTCCTAACTCCCAGTAGCTCAAAACATGACTTTTTGGAGATAGGGTCATTAAAAAGTAAGTGAAAATGAGATTGTTAGGATTGTCCTTGTTAAAAAAAAATCTGGACATGGACATGTGCAGAGGGAAGATGATGTGAAAACACAGAAAGATGGCCATCTGCAAACCCAAGATAAGAGGCTTCAGAAGAAATCAACCCTGCAGACATCTTGACCTTAGACTTTTAGCCTCCAAAATTGCAGTTTAAGTCACTCAGTCTATGCTTTGTTACAGCAGTCTGAAAAACTAATACAGTACGTAACAATGTTAGTCTAAAATATCTGACTGTAATAAGGAATCACTTATTACACTTCATGGCAAATAGATGGGGAAACAGTTGAAACAGTGGGTGACTTTATTTTTCTGGGCTCCAAAATCACTGCAGAGGGTGATTGCAGCCATGAAATTAAAAGATGCTTGCTCCTTGGAAGGAAAGTTCTGACCAACCTAGACAGCATATTAAAAAGCAGAGACATCACTTTGTCAACAAAGGTCCGTCTAGTCAAGGCTATGGCTTTTCCAGTGGTCATGTATGGATGTGAGAGTTGAACTGTAAAGAAAGCTGAGTGCCCAAGAATTGATGCTTTTGAACTGTGGTGTTGGAGAAGACTCTTGAGAGTCCCTTGGACTTCAAGGAGATCCAACCAGTCCATCCTAAAGGACATCAGTCCTGGGTGTTCATTGGAAGGACTGATGCTGAAGCTGAAACTCCAATACTTTGGCCACCTGATGCGAAGAGCTGACTCATTTGAAAAGACCCTGATGCTGGGAAAGACTGAGGGCAGGAGGAGAAGGGGACAACAGAGGATGAGATGGTTGGATGGTATCTCCGACTCAATGGACATGGGTTTGGGTGGACTGCGGGAGTTGGTGATGGACAGGGAGGCCTGGCGTGCTGCGGTTCATGGGGTCGCAAACAGTTGGACATGACTGAGCAACTGAACTGAACTGAACTGAATAAGGAATCATCATTTCAGGGAAACAGATTTTTTTCTACCAATGAAGCAGGGAGAAAAAAATTAATTTTTTTTGTACTTTTTGATCAAGAAAATCTTAGGAATACCTTCAGTTGTTGGTGATATACTCTAATTGTAAGTAAGACACACAGATGGTACAATAGTTATTTTTTCCAATACTCATAAATGATAAACATCTGGAGATGTGTAGTGGGTGGGTGAATGTTTCCTGAGAGATGGCTACTATTACTTTCTATTATTATTACTAAACTATTACTAAAATATTACTTTCTGATCAGAAGTGCTTTGAGGGTAGACACATGGAGATCTTAGTTCCACTAGCTTATTTTCATTTTGAAATATCTATGAAACAAGTAAAAGCCAATGAAACTCAATCTTTCTAGCAGGAATTAATTAAAATTGCTGTCATTTAATTTACTTTTATTTCTTCACAATAGTAATTAAGTTTAATAGATATTATGCATGATCTTCATCATATATACCCTTTTTCACCCACTTGTTGCACCACCACCCACAGCTATCCTACAAAAAATCCAATGCCCATTGCCTTATCATTACAACTCTTTTCCAATAATAAAGATTGTGTGTTAGTCACTCAGTTGTCTCCGACTCTTTGCAACCCCATGGACTGTAGCCCACCAGGCTCCTCTGTCCATGGGATTTCCCAGGCAAGAATACTAGAGTGGGTTGCCATTTCCTTCTCCAGGGGATCTTCCCGATCCAGGGATCGAACATGGGTCTATTACATTGGCAAGCGGATTCTTTACTATCTTAGCCACCAGGGAAGACCACTGGAGGCAGGATATCAGGTTGCCTGTGCTGACTTAGCTACAGATTTATTGTATGACATTAATCTTGCTAGATCCAAACTGCTGCTGCTGCTGAGTTGCTTTAGTCGTGTCCGACTCTGTGCGACCCCATAGATGGCAGCCCACCAGGCTCCCCCATCCCTGGGATTCTCCAGGCAAGAACACTGGAGTGGGTTGCCATTTCCTTCTCCAATGCATGAAAATGAAAAGTGAAAGTGAAGTCGCTCAGTTGAGTCATACTCCTATCGACCTCATGGACTGCAGCCTACCAGGCTCCTCCATCCATGGGATTTTCCAGGCAAGAGTACTGGAGCGGGTTGCCATTGCCTTCTCCAAGATCCAAACTAAACACCAACAAATACAATTTAGAATTCTTCAAAAAATGACATTGGAGTTCTTAAAGTACAGTCAATTTCTTATTATTAAAGTGATAACAGACAATAAAATCCTTTATTCTGTTACTGCTCCCAATAAAGAATGCATACATGTCAACAAAGCAAATCAAAAAGCCCACCTTTAATCTATACGTATTTTGTTTATTTATGATTTTGTTAACAGCTGGTCAGGATATGTCAGATGATCTTCTCCATCAACAATATTTGTTTTTCCTTAGATATTCTTTTGACATATGTGTATGGGTAAATATAAATATTTTCCTTGGTCTTTTTCATTTTCTTAAAGATGACTTTCATAATTTGAACTTTTAAATTTTGATGATGTTTATCACTTTTTTTTAAAGTGACTGGTATGCTCCATGTCCTCACTAAGAAATCTTTGTTTCCCACAAGCCATAAATACATTATCCTATATTTTCACCTAGAGTTTTTAGAGTTTTAGCTTTTACTTTTAGGGCTCTAAAATATTTGAATTCATTTTTGTACATTATGTGAAAGAGGAGTCCACCTTCATTTTCACTGAGTACTTCATTTAAAAAAGAATTTCCTTTCAGACTATATTCCCAAAGTCCATTTCTGGACTATATATTGTTTTCCATTGACCTATTTTTCTGTTCTTATTCTAGTACTACATTGTATTTATCACTGCAGTTTATAAATATTAAATTCAGATAGTTTGAGTTTCCACTTTGTTCTTCTTTCACGAGTTTTTTTATTTTTTACTATCTAGGACTTTCATGTGTTCAATCAAATTTTACAAACTGCTTATCAATTTCTACAAAAAAAAGGCCTGTTGGGATTTTCATTGGGAGTTCATGAAAACTATAATGACATCTTAACAAGACTGATTCATCCAATCCATGACCATAATGTAACTTCTGTTTATTTGGGCCCTCTTTAATATTTCCCAGAAAAGTATGTTTAGCATTTAGTGTATACTCTTAAAATTTTTTTAAAAACTTACTTTGAAGTATTTTATATCTTTAATGACATTTTTATGTGGGATGTTTTGTGTGTTACTTTTATTTCATCCTTCACTGCTAGTATATAGATATAAGATTGATCTTTGTGTATTGATCAAATCTCATTTGAATTTGTTTCCCTTTCTCTCCTCCATATTCACTTATATTTCACTATGTTGCCTTTTAATATTCTCTTTTCATAAACTTCATACTTTTTCAATATTGAGAGTAAAAAGCAAATGTCTGAATTTTACTTATCTATTATATAGCAAATATTGTTGGCCTATCAACAGAAAATCCTTTTCCCCTGTATACTAGATTCTGCTATTTATCTTATGATCCAGAACATTTTCACTTTTCTTTTAGTTAATTTCATGAAGGCTTTTTATTCATCTCTGATATTTTCCCTGAAAGAGAACTAATAGGTCCTCACTGGATTTTTTCATTCTCCACTTAATTACAATTAGAATCTTCTTTTCACATCTGAAAAGGAAGACCTTACAGATAAAAAATTCTATAATGTAGTCAATGAATCAGAAATTTTAAAATTTGGAGATCATCATAATAGAGTAATGTCTTCATCTAGTTTCTGGTTTCTGTTTTGCTTGTTGACACCCTAAAGCCATGCTCCGGATTTCTATGCCACGTCAGCATGGGTAGCTATGCCATAGATCCATCCCCCTGGTGTTTTTGGCTGTTTAAGGGGTTAACTTCACCACACCAGTGATAACTTCAATAAACCCTGGATCCCAAGAAGGACTGGTACCCACTGCTTTCAATCACCTTGTAGCAAAAGTAATCCCAATTGGTATTTGAGGGATTTAATGGGACATGTATTACTGTCTAGCAAGGGACAATGAAGCTGTTCTAAACTCTGCTACGCTGTTTCTAGCAGAAATGCTTCAAGGATTAGGAAATATTTCCATGGTCATCAGTAGTAATGTGTTATTTATTTTGATTGATCTGGGAGTGAGTGAGAAAAGAGGGAATAGCTTAAATTTGTTCAAGTGGTCACCTTAGCTTAACATTACTTTTGAATTTGTAGAAACAATGATTAACATTATTTTGAATTTGTAAATTACCTTATCACAATTGTGTCAAAATGTTACTTTTCTTGAATGGAGGTAAGAAAAAGAGGGAAGGTCATAATTTAAAAGGGCTTTAATCAAACTAGTTGTAGGAAGAAAAAAAAAACTTTCTGGTTTTAAAATAAGGTATTCACCACCTTCATTTTTTTGATCAGTATAAACAAAGTCAGAACTAAGACATATGTGCTACTGGCTGTCATAGTGTGACAAGAAACAGGAATAAAGTTACTCTTTCCTAGTAGTTATATTACTTTAAGGCTTAAAGTGGGTTTAAAGGTATTATCTGAAACATGAGAAAAATTGCTCTTACCGTATCAATTTTCTAGCAAAGAGAGTCCCTTTGGGGCTCTTCCTTGGATGCCAAAATAATGAGGAAAGAATCCATTTAAATTTCCTTCATCAGTACACACACACATAGGCACATACACACACACTAACTTGACATATGTATTATCTGAACTTCTGAACTGCAAGTTGAATCTATTTAAGTTCCCCTGATTTCCCAAGATTTGTACTTAGAAAAATAGATGAATGGGTTTTCAACGCAAAGTTCATGCCCTTATAATTCAGCCATTCTTCCAAAACACATGGATCCTTTGTTTAAAAGATAAAGTTATTCTCTATAAAATCATTTAAAAATAAACACCCTCGTATTTCATACATATAAAAAATGTAGCCATTAGAACAGAGTCAGAAAGCCAGTCTGTAGGCCACAGGAGAATGCGCGTGCGACTCCCCTCTCATCTGAGACACCGGGCACCTGGCTCTGCTGACACAATGCTCTTTGTGTCACCTTCACCCCTTGATCCTTGGGGGTCTCTATCCCAGGAGCATGCTTAGGAGAGTAGGTTCACTGAAAATTCTGTCTGGGACCTCTTCTAACATCTCTGATACTCTGGGATCAGAATTCTCATTTAAGAGCTTCCCTCTGAGTTTCATTTGCATTTTTACACTTTTTGAAAAGCAAAATCCTCTTTGAAATGATTCAGATCTCACTCATCTTTGGCATTTAAAACAACGACTTACTTTGTCAGGTTTTTACTCTATAAGTATACAGTTTGTTTTGGAGGAGGATGGTGGTCTAGTTAAGAATTCTTAGCAAAACCATAACTTTCCACCTCCATGTGAAATGTGGCTTTGAAAGTGTGCATGTTTTCAAGGAGAAACATGACTCTAAAACATTATTTTAATTAAAAATAAATAAGCCAGATTTCAGCACTCAGCTATAAAGTATTTGAAAGGCTTCAATGATTCATAGGAACTATACGTATATTGAGGATCCATTACTACATATAATTTGAGAAATTCTTTGAATTGGTTATTAAAATAGTTTACCCACCTATGTTCAGAAACAATAATGTTTCTGCATGCCTTCATTGACTTCTTTTACAGACTACTTTTTCAAGAATGTGCACAGACTTGGAACACAGAGAGTATGTAACTAAGATGCATAAAGAAGATTGTTTAGAGATGACATCTTCCTCCAGGATAAAAGTTAGGCAGGTTTGCTCTCAGCCCATTATTAAAGACAAGAGTTGCCTCAGTTATTGTATATAACCTCAGGGTTATTTTCGTGTACACAACTCACAGGTGTCACCTGGCCTTATTATGTCACCTGTAGGTATTGAATGAGCAGTGGGAGTAAAACGGATCTATCTTACTGAAGTTACGAAAAGAAGAATAAAATAATGATGAATAATAAATTTAAAACAAGATGGCAGAACTATTCCCTGAGAGGAGAATAATTTCCAAGAAGGTACATGTGTTAAGTTCATTGATCAAAAGTCTAACACGCTCAAGTGGAATTTTTAAAAGATCCAAAATTATAATGGCCCAGAGCTATAAATTTAAAACAAAAAAAAATGTAGAAAGGTAGAACATAAGGATATAAAAATAATGAACCATGAAGATATAAACAATGGATTCTAGAGTACCCATTTTGATACCTTTAGATAAAAGATAAGTTAATATAAAAAAAATCTTAACAGGAAAAGGGAAATCAGATTTAAGTTAAGGGAACAATAGATGAAGAAGACGCAATCAACATCTCCATATGTGGGTCTGACATTATCTTTAAAGATGTAAAGTAACATCTGATAGAATGAAGGAAGAGATAGACAAATGCATACATAAAGAGGTCAGGAGGACAAAAAGAGCAGAATATTTGATAGCATACTTACTATCATCGACACACAGATACAGAGGACATCACACTCCCAAGCAGAGAAAAAGCACATTTTAAACATTCTAAAAAATCTTTCATGACAAAAGACATTCAAAAAACGCCAATGAATGAATATTGAAACTATGCCCCCAAAAGTATACCTACAGAAACAAAAAAAAATCTCCAGTGTTTGTAATTCAAATGAATCACTATTAAATATTAATAACCCTTAGCCTAGAATGTTTTGAGGAAAGTAAACAATAGTTAAATCTAAATTAAAATGAAGACATTATATATCAAAGTCTGTGGGATACAACTAAGTTTGCACTTAAGAAATGTTACGGAGTTGAGTATGTTTACTAGAAAATAAGAAAGAACTGGAACTTCTAACACTACAAGATAATAAAACCTGAGGACACTAGAAGGACACAATGATAAAGGTAAGGTCAGAAATCAACAAAATAGAAAACAAACAACATCAAAAAGAGATGATCAATAAAACTAAAAGATAGTTCTTTGAAAGGACTATTAAGACAGAGAAATCTCTGGAAAGTTGGAAGAAGAAAACAAGGAGAGAAGAGTTGCAAATGAACAAAATACAATGGCTTCCCAGGTGGCTCAGTGGTAAAGGATCTGCCTGCCAAGCGGGTTTGACCCTTGGGTCAAGAAGATCCTCGGGAGAAGGAAATGGCAGTCCACTCCAGTATTCTTGCCTGGGAAATCCCAAGGACAGAGGAGCCTGGAGGGCTGCAGTCCCTGGGTTGCAAAGAGTTGGACACGACTTAGCAAGTAAACAGCAGCAGCAGGAGACAGGATAGTATAGAAATAACAGATTTTATACACAACCATAACCACAGTGAAACACTTCTAAAAATAAAACTATTAAAAGAAAAATATTTTTACTAGACTAATAAGCATTAATATTTAAAAAAAATCTCTACCTAAGTGAAAACAAAGACAGTTTCATGGGAGATTCCACCAAACTTCAATGTAACCAATAGAGAGTTTCTATATTATACAATCAACTCATTAAATTGGGTGGGGTGGGGGAAGTCTAGGTTTCATTTGCTCTTGGTGAGTTGAAAGGTGTTACCATTTATATCTGGCCTCATGAAATTGGTTAATTTATTTTATTACCCAGTTTTAACTAATCAGCCTTCAAAAATAGATAGCTTTAAAGGCTTCTGAAGAGAAACTACAGATTAATGATAACCCTAATAACGAGAATGTGAACAATTTACAAGAAAATGGTCACACTGCACCTTCTACTTCATACAGTTCAAGATCTCTGTCAGACACACTGGTGGTAAAAAATCACATCTGGCAACACGTGCAGATTTTTTTAAGTGCATATTTTTCACTGAAATATTACTCATAATAGAAGACTTGTTGTTATATTTTAGAAGCTAAGTCATATTCAACACTTTTGGGACCCCACAGACTGCAGCTTGCTAGGCTCCTCTGTCCATGAGATTTCCCAGACAAGAATACTGGAGTGGGTTGCCATTTTCTTCTCCAACCCAGGGATCTTCCCAACCCAGGGATCAAACCCATGTCCCTTATATCTCCTGCACTGGCAGGCAAGTTCTTTACCACTAGTGCAAACTGGGAAGCCCAGGTCTGCATTAGATTCAGGAATTCTATTTCTCCAACTAGTTCTAATTCCACAGTACCACCTTAAAAATGTTAGTATGACAGTTAATAAACTGCAGAAGTAGAGGAAAAGTGGTTTTACCTACTTCTATACCCTTTGAAACCCTTTCAGCCCATCATAACTCAATTCATGTTTATTATTTTTATGATGCCAAATATTCCATTTTTAAGCAATAAGAACCAGTTTTTTAAAAAAGAAAGCAAATCAAGACAGAAGGAAGTTTCAGTTATGATTTATTTTAAGACCTATGTTTTAAACAAAGTTTCTCAGGATGACTGTTTTGTCAGAGGGAAGACTCTCCACCCACAGGGATGTTTTTACCTTGATCTTGGCCATGTTTATGCCTAATGATTCCCAGCTGTTCTCTTTATGTTACATGTGCTCTTTCTGTCCATTGGGTGCCTAAGAGATTGGACTCTGAAGATATGGACATGTATATTTATATGCATATAAGTAGATTTCCACAGAAAGATATATACATCTCAGTTGGTGGGGCAGAACAGTTCCTCTACTGAGGAAAATGAATACATATAAATGCTATGTTTTATTAATCTTATTTGCATTCATTATTTGATCAGGTTCACTTCTTTTTCTCCTGGAGAATTCTATTGGAGATGGAGGGCTTTTTGTTACAATCTCAAGTGAGTTTGGGACTTTCCTCATAGCTCAGATGGTAAAGAATCTGTCTGCAATGCAGGAGACCTGGGTTCTATTCCTGGGTCAGGAAGATCCCCTGGAGAAGGAAATGGCAACCCACTCTAGTATACTTACCTAGAGAATTCCATGGACAGAGGAGCCTGATAGGCTACAGTTCATGGGGTCACAAAGAGTCAGACATGATTGAGCAACTAACACTCACTCAAGTGAGTTTAGGGGCTAAAAGGAGAGATCTGATCTGCCTGAACATACCATTTAAGAATTAGGGGCAGATTTTCTTTCTTCCTATGCAATGCATTAAAAACACTAGGCACATAATAAATATTTGTTGAATAATAAAAACAATTAATGCACCAAGTGATTGCCTATGAATCCATGGCAAGAGAAAAGTCATTCTCAATATTCTACATCATCAATTCTCAACTATATTTCCATCCATGATAAAAATGTCACTTTTACATGACATATCATATTCACATAGATGACATACTCTTATAAGCAAATATAGAATTTTAAAACAATTTTTGTGATTAGGTAAAATACTTTAAGATTCATTACCATCAATAAAGTCTACTCACAATGAAAGTTGAATTTATTTAAAAATAGTGCATTGCATAGTAGGATGTCTATTTCATCTTTACCTCCCAATAATGCAAACTGAAATGGAAGTGAGATAATGATGGTGTTTTAGAAAAACATTGAATTTGTTCTAATAGGAAAAAAAGGCATCATTTATAACCTTAGGTTCTTTAACTAATATTAATGTTAGTTACAATCACAAAGTTCTTCACAGATGTTGGTGACAATAGTATATATTTGTACTTTTGTTAAGAATCATTTATATACATGACCTATTGACTTCTAAATAAATAGAACTGGATTAATACACTGAAAAATATCCCTGTGGGGAACTGGAAATAGGTATTAGCTTAAATAGATATCTTAATCATTATTTATTTGAAGAATTCATTGAGGTTATCACTATGTAGCAAACAGGGAATAAATTTTCGATTCAGAGAAAACTGGTTTCAAATACTAAATATTTGCTCTGTCATTTACTGGTTATATGAATTTGGACAGGTTACTAAAGTTCTCTAAGCTTCAGTATAAGTGGGGATAATTAAAATTTGTTGGAAATATTAAGTTAAATAATTTCAGTGAAGCCCTTACAGTTCCTCATGCATGGCAGGCATCTAGTGAAAAGTGAAAGTGTCAAGTTGCTCTTAGTCATATCTGACTCTTTGCGATCCCATGTTCTGTCCATGGAGTTCTCCAGGCAAGAATACTGGAGTGTGTTGCCATCCCCTCCTCTAGGGAATCTTCCCTTATTTTCCCTCCTGCAAATATTCCTTTTTTTCCTAAATGTCTTTGGCTATTGCCTACTTCTGCTTAGCACCCATTCATATCCTTTTATATGCTTTCTATGTTTCATAGGAGTTGGAAGACTGGAAACTACTTTTCTGAGATTTCTCTTACAGCTAAGATTGTGGATATAATTTGATTTTGCCAATGAGATACACTGGTAAGAAATCAGGAAGGTGGGAGAATGTAGAACATTTTCCCTCTGGCAGTAGAAATGTCTGGCCAACGGGCTTTGGCAACGTGAAATTTTGCAATGGGAGGCCTCCACTGCTAGTTATTCACTTGGGGACTGTGGGACAGTTCTGACACAGCAGTGGTTTCATGAAGCTTCCTGATCTCCAGGTGGTAGCAGCTGCTTCAGGAACTTTGGATCACAGAGATCACAGAAGTGAAAATCTGAAAACATAAAACCCTGACTTTTTGCTTCTCTATCCTTACCAATAATTTTGTTAGCACCTAATCCCCATATTAAATCACTCATAACTTGAAACAGCAAGAGGGTCTTCTGCATTGAACCTGTTTAGGTTCTAAGCATGTTCTAGACACTGGAAATGTAAAGTGGAAAATTTTCTTTCAAATCTCAATAAAGTCAAAATCTATGGAGAGGTCAAGGCCATCATCAGAAAAATCAATATATTTTCATTATTCAGAAGGTAAGTTGTGCCTGGAAAACATACTTTTATTTTACACTAAATTTTATACTTTTATACTTATACTGTATATGTATATATTTTATACTTTTATTTTATACTAAATTAATGACATTGGAGCATGTGTGCGTGCTATCGTTCAGTCACGTCCTCCTCTTTCAGACCCCATGGGCTATATCCTGCCAGGCTCCTCTGTCCATGGGATTTTCCAGGCAAGAATACTGGAGTGGGTTGCCATTTTCTCCTCCAAGGGATCTTTCTGACCCAAGGATCCAACCCACGTCTCCTGTGTCTCCTGAATTGCTGACTGATTCTTTACCACTGAGCCACCTAAGGCTGGGGTGAAATGAAAGAAAGAAAGTGAAGTCATTTAGTCATGTTCGATTCTTTGTGACCCCATGGACTGTAACCTGCCAGGCTCCTCTGTCCATGGGATTTTCCAGGCAAGAGTACTGGAGTGGGTTGCCATTTCCTCCTCCAGGGGATCTTCCCAACCCAGGAATTGATCCCGGGTCTCCTGCATTGCAGGCGGACGCTTTACCATCTGAGCCACCAGGAAAGGCTGGGGTACATATTCTTTAATTCCTCATTTTCTGAGGTGTAATTAAGACTATTTTCTCATGATTTATCAGTATTAGGCACTGATTATGCTGGTAGATATAAATTAGTAACTCAAATTTTCTACTCATAATGTCTGTTTTCTTCTGCAATCTAATTGTTAAAGGCAGAATATATGTTGAACTTGAATCAACCTGATTGGAGGCATAAATACAATGTTAAAATTGTATTGATAGCATTTTCTATAGGATTGCCTGAGTATTTAAAATTCTAAGTAAGAATCCCAAGTCAAATACTAAACATTAAGAATCCCAAGTCAAATATTAAACATTATATTTAATAATATAAATGAATATATGAGCAAGTAAAGCACTTTAGATCTCCTTTCTCATCTCCTCTTCCTCTTCTTTATTTTTTATAAATTTAAAAGGCTGGACTTGGGTGATTTCTCATATAGTTTAATGCTCTAGTATTCTCTTTCTCTATTTAGGAAAAAAATAAGCTATTGGTTTGCAGAGATTTTTGTCCCAGATATTCTTTACAGTCTGGGAATGAATAATCCTCTCTCAACTATGTTTATGTCAACCCTTGTTACTCACTCAGAATTTTTCTAGATTCCCTACTTACTATGAATTTATAACACTCTTATGAGAAGCCATCTATAAAGTAATTTCTATGTCTTAGGTTTCTCTAAGAGTGAATAAAGTTGGTAATCTGAATACTGAAGCCTTAGATAAGATATAAGTAATAGATTTAGTATAAATCTATCTTAGAGGCCATTTGGAGCTCTGGGTTGAGAATTCGTCTTAGGCAAAGTCTGGGTTCAAGGGAAAACACTGGCAGGCTCTTCTACTGGTGGCTGTTATTACCAATGGTTCGTACAGAGGAAAGTCATTAGCATATGTGCCATCTATTTGCCATCCTTTATCTAAAATTCATTTATTCAGTCATCTTTGCTCTTAGGATAAGCTCTCAGCTAGGCACAACCTTCTGATTACAAATGGTTAGGGGATACAGGTGTGCATTTCTAACAACCTGCCAGGTGATACTGATGCTGCTGATCTACAGACACATTTGGAAGAGCAATGTAGATGAAGTTTCATTTAATAAAAAAAGGAAGCTCACTTGACACTGTTTACAAGAGTGACATAAACCATCAGACTAGTTCTTGAAGGCAATAAACAACAAGACAGAAGTCAGTTTACCTGGCTGAGAAGTAGGTAATATCTGAGAAGGAACTAAGCCAGGGAGAATGAATTAAAGAAGTGCTAGGTCCTTTGGAGGGCTGGTGACTTAGATGGTAAAGAATCTGCCTACAATGCAGGATACCTGGGTTTGATCCCTGGAACAGAAAGATCCCCTGGAGAAGGGAATGGCATCCACCCTAGTATTCTTGCCTGGAGAATTCCATGGACAGAGGAACCTGGTAGGTGAGCTACAGTCCACGGGGCTACAAAGAGTCAGACATGATTGAGCAACTAACACACACACACACACACAGGTCTTTTGGAACTAATGTGTCTTGATATATGATAAGAAAAATTAATTAATATCTACTCAGTATTTCCATTTACATATTTTAAAATAGAGACACTTTGGAAAAGTAAACATTTTAAATTCTGCTTTTATCAATTATTTGTTTTGTGTTCACACAGAATTTGATAAAACTTGTTCAAGAATTTTTCTCACTCACGTCCAGATGAACCAAGGCAAAGTAGCCTCTATACTGGGGGAGCAGAGGGACAATGTACACAGTCATGGTTATAAAAAGTGAAGTCTCAGATCCCTAAGGAGACAAGAACTCAGAGGGGCAGAGTATGGAACACAACCCATCTAAATGGGTGCCACTCCTTAATTCTCATTTGGACATTTAAAAAAAAAATGTTTTCTGCACTTGTGTTCTAGAAGACTTGTGCTGTGTTCTTTTAATGAGGGAGTATTATGCTTTATGAGCATCTAAAGAGCTCTGCCCCTTAACAAGGAAATAGGTTTCATTACTTTACACCTTAAATAACTGGCAAATACTCCAAACAAGAAAGTAAAAATAGCAAGTTTAGTCATTTTAATCAGTTGTTTACTTTGAACTTTTAAGCAATATAGCTTTTTCTTCTAAGCAAGAACTTCTGCCAAAATTAGAAAGGCTATAGATCAAATTTTGATTAGAAGTACAACAGCATGAAATGTAACTATATTAGTGACAATCAAGTGTGCTTTATATACTAATGACAAAATGACAGCAAACCAAGGCAAAATCTGCCAATTAGTTAAATTCTTCAGACTGTAGATAAGTATTGGGGAATAGATATAAATATTTGCATATCTACAAGTATCTTTATATTTTACTTTTTTTCCCTCCTGGGCCTAAATTACTTATTATATCAGCATATTAATGAAACCTCTTTAAAAATGTGCATCTTTTAGCCACCAAGTTTATTCTAGATTTAGTAGGAAGCACATCAAGGGTACTCTCCTGACTTAAAAGAAATAGTATATCCTGCCAGGAATGGAGATGCAGACATAGAGAACAGACGTGGAGGGACAGGAGGGGAAAAGGAGGGTGAGATGAATGGGGAGATGAGGTTTGACACATTTACACTATCACAAGTAAAATAGATATATAGTGGAAACCTGCTGCGTAACATAGGGGGCTCAGGTTGGTGCTCTGTGATGACCTAGGGGGTAAGAGGGACGTTCAAGAGAGAGGGGATATATGTATGTGTGTGTGTTATTCACTCAGTCATGTCCGACTCTTTGCGACCCCATGGACTGTAGCTCACCAGGCTCCTCTGTCCATGGAATTCTCTAGGCAAGAACACTAGAGTGTGTTGCTATTCCCTTCTCCAGGGGATCTTCCCAACCCAGGGCTCGAACCCAGGTCTCCCACATTGCAGGCAGATTCTTTACCATCTGAGTCACCAGGGAAGCCTGGATATATGTATACATCTAGCTGATTCATGTTGTTTTCCTCCAGCAGAAACCAACATTGTAAAGCAATTATCCTCCAATAAAAAAAAAATGCAAAAATAAATTAAATAATTAGTATATTTGGCCAGAGGAATACCTTTAGTACTAGTTTAAGCATAGTCTAATTCAATAAGAAGTTTCCACTGAAAGAATGTACAGTGTTGCACTAATTGAAGCAGGAACTAAAAATGAAATCCTCTTACTTTCCTTGTAGCCTCCACATGGACCATAGGAAAAAAGAAAAGTTCAGAGCCTATCCTGGCATAGTACATATTACGTAAATATGTAACCATATCAGTAAGATTTCAGTTGCTTTGTTTCTTGTGTCCTAATGTTTAAATAATTTGCAGGTCTCAAGCAAAATTTGATTCTTAACTGCCAAATATCTTAGCAAAGGAGTGCTAAATTAATCTTTCTCTTTCTTTCTTTCTTCTTAACCTAACTTCTTTCCTTTTTTTTTTTTTTGGTTGTTATAAATGTAATATCCCATGACCATAATGGAAAATGCACAAAAACACAAAAAAGAGGATAACAATCTCCCATAATGCCTGTCTCATGAAGTAATCACTATTCACCTTTTAGTATGTTTTAGTCAATGTCTTTATGTTAAATATTTTTCTTTAAACTTTGCATAAAGTTCAAAAAAGTAGAAATATGAAGGAAGTTTTAAAAATTATTTTACATAAAAGAATCTTGTATAGCACATGTAATTCACAACCCAGGCTTCCATTTTAATAATAATAATAATCTACACCCTTTCATCCTATGTGAGATTTACTTATAGATTACATATATTCGTTCTTTTCTTTATGAAAATCATTTCATGTACATGTAAATTTTTGAAATTGCAAATCAAAAGCATTAGCACCCTCTTGTGGTATAACAAATTTTAAGTGCAAAGGAGTGTGGGTGTCTTCAAACTTGCTTCAATTTTTCTCACATTCATCTTGCTTTTAACAATGCATGAAATAATTTAAAATCTCTTCCTTGTAACATAATTTAAATATATTCTGATAATTTCAAAGGGCAAATGTCCAGCATAAATCAATCAAATATATTAAAAAGTCATATTGCTGACTCAAAAAGAAGTATAATACTTTGTTACATATTTACATGAACACATTCTATATGATATTTTCTTTCTTTACCTTATGATAATGACAGCACATTTTAAAGTACTTATATTTATTTTTAGAAAGTAGATATAACTTGTCAAATGTGTGTATGAATCAGCTGAGGTTTTGATGAAACACACATTTTGTTCAATAGGTTTGTGTGGAACCTAAGAGTCTGTATTTCTAATAAGCTTCCTGAAGATATTGATGTTGCTGGTCCAACCAGCATTTTGAGTATTCATTAGGTAGAAAAAATATTTAATTTTTTTTGGATAAAGCATTTAAAATATTTATAAATATTTTACATGCCTGGCATTAAAGATACAATTCTTTGGGAGATAACTGCACTTTAAAAAGAGGAATACTTCTATGAACTAATTGATTCATGTGCATTTTAATATACTACCTTATATTAACAAATTCACAGAAAATTTGCAAGTGGTATTCATGGTTTTCTTTCATGTCTTTTGATATGCAAATGTGCAAAACAAAAGTCTGTTTAGATATATATTTTACTTTTAAATGTTCTTATTTATCAGGTATTTGCAGAAATGTTTGTTCGAGCTTAAAAAAAAAAAATCACTGAGAAGAATGAATTTGACCCTCAAACTTTTATCAGCACCAAATTATAAAGTAACAATGCAGTTTGGGGCACATAATAAGAACTCTTTATATTTTAGTTATTAAATCATTCCATCATATACAATCAAACAAAGCCTCCACCTATAATATTAATGACTTTATAGACAATTATATTGAAAAGATTGTGGCTTGGAAAAAGTAGCCAATTAGTTATGCCTCCTTTTGCTAAAGGACACTGCCTGTCAACATCAATTTTAAGGACTCTTGGTTTCAATAAATTTACATCTCTAATTCAGTACTGAGTGCCATATATAGAAGATGGAAAATACTACTTGAATGTTGGCTGAACACTTTACTGTTCATGCTTTGTCCTTTACCACAGAGTATTTAAGGGCTTCCCAGGTGGTGCTAGTGGTAAAGAATCCGCCTGCCAAAACGAGACAAGAGATGCAGTTTTGATCCCTGTGTCGGGAAGATCTCCTGGAGGAGGGCATGGCAACCCACACCAGTATTCTTGTCGGGAGAATTTGATGGACAGAGTAACTTGGAAGGCTACAGTCCATGAGGTCGCAAAAGAGTCGGACATGATTAAAAGTCTGAGCATAGGACAGGACAGACTATTTAAAGCTTTAAATCCTCAGTGAAAGGTTATTGTTTGTTTTCAAATATTTCCATATACTTATTATTCTAATCATCTTTATTTCCAGAAAGGCAGATAGATAACATACAGAATGATATGTGTGTGTGTGCATGTGCAATACAAGAACATTAATTGGTGATAAGTAAATAAATTGATGATGACCTAATACCTTGAATCTTGGGGTAGGAATAAAAACAAAGTTATTGTACAGGTTTCTAGGAAACTCTGGGAATGACAGTTACTTTGATGTCCAAATAATATAATTTTATTAAAAAATAAATAGAAAAGGGGAAAAAACCTCAAAGCATATGTAAGTATACAAGTAAGCATGAATTATTATTCAATTTGTCCAAACTAGGAAATCAAAGTTTAAATAGGTAAATAACTTACCTTGTCTCTAGCAGCCAATGGTAACACTTGATTGCATGCATGCATGCTAAGTCACTTCAGTAGTGCCCAACTCTGTGCACCCTATGGACTGTAGCCTGCCAGGCTCCTCTGTCCATGGGATTTTCGAGGCAAGAATACCTGAGTGGGTTACCATGCCCTCCTTCAGGGGATTTTCCCAACCTGGGGATCGAACCCCTGTCTCTATGTCTCCTGCACTGGCAGGTGGGTTCTTTACCACTAGTGCCACCTGGGAAGTGTGGGAAGTCCAACACTTGATTAAGTCACCATAAAAATTTTATGCTTCTGAATACTAGGAACTATAGCTCTTTAATATGTGTAGGCCCTTTAGGAAATGGGAGACTCATGATATTGCCTCTGATCACTCTTAACATAGGGTTCCATTAAAACAGCACCCATGGTTGGGTGGTCATTGCTCATAGTAGGGGCTGGGCACTTCACCCTCAAGATAGATATAGAATGTCCTCACTGTGTGTGAGCTCTGGGGATGATGCGCCTGTATGCTGATAAAATATCTTTTTCTTACTTAAATTATTTCATAAGATGAAAAAGGAGTATCTATGTTGAATGCCAGTTCATACCTTTGTCCAGTGTACCAGTGCCCCCAAAATAAAGTCTCTCACTGTTTCCACTGTTTCCCCATCTATTTGCCATGAAGTTATGGGACCAGATGCCACAATCTTAGTTTTCTGAATGCTAAATTTTAAGCCAACTTTTTCATTCTCCTCTTTCACTTTCATCAAGAGGCTCTTTAGTTTTTCTTTGCTTTCTGCCATTAGGGTCGTGTTATCTGTGTATCTGAGGTTATTGATATTTCTCCTGGCAATCGTGATTCCAGCTTGTGCTTCATCCAGGCCAGCATTTCGCATGATGTACTCTGCATATAAGTTAAATAAGTAGGGTGACAATATACAGCCTTGATATACTCCTTTCCCAATTTGGAACTAGTCTGTTATTCCATGTCCAGTTCTAACTGTTGCTTCTTGACCTGCATATAGATTTCTCAGGAGGCAGGTCAGGTGGTCTGCTATTCCCATGAAATTAAAAGATGCTTGAAATTTCCATAAAATTAAAAGACAGTTGCTCCTTGGAAGAAAAGCTATGACCAACCTAGAGAGCATATTAAAAAGCAGAGACATTGCTTTGCTAACAAAGGTCCGTCTAGTCAAAGCTATGGTTTTCCAGTAGTCATGTATGGTTGTGAGAGTTAGGACTATAAAGAAAGCTGAGTGCCGAAGAACTGATGCTTTTGAATTGTGGTGTTGGAGAAGACTCTTGAGAGTCCCTTGGATTGCAAGGAGATCCAACCAGTCCATCCTAAAGGAAATCAGTCCTGAATATTCACTGGAAGGACTGATGTTGAAGCTGAAATTCCAATACTTTGGCCACCTGATGCGAAGAACTGACTCACTGGAAAAGACCCTGATGCTGGGAAAGATTGAGGGCAGGAGGAGAAGGGGACGATAGAGGATGAGATGGTTGGATGGCATCACTGACTCGATGGAGATAAGCTCTGGGAGTTGGTGATGGACAGGGAAGCCTGGCGTGCTGCAGTCCATGGGGTGGCAAAGAGTCGACATGACTGAGTGACTTAACTGAACTACCAGTGCAGTCCATAACACGGGATTGAAAGTATCAGTAAGCAGCAATAGAATACAAGCACTCCAGAAGTGACAGGATGAAGGATTGGAAAACAACACTATTTCTAGTGGTAAAAGTAGCAATATAAACCAAAGAGAAACAGCTTGACAAGAAGAGTGATTAGGAAGTAGCTGTTATAAATTACTTTTAGCTTTATACATTTAATTTACACTGACTTAGATGTATAGCCATTTTATTGGCATTTTAATATAATTCACTAACAATGTGACTGCATCACAGCTAAGTACAAGGCATGTTTACAAGTGAAAAATTATAAACATGATACACTTGTGGCATTTAGCAGAATGACATTTCCAATTTTGTGGCTTGTATTCGTATTCCATTCTTTGCAGACACAGTATAATTAACATAGAAATGTCATTTAGTGTTTAAATTTTATATAAATATTCTTTTACTTAGAAGAGCTTCAAACTATGGAGTTAATATTTATTTAAGTTTCTATACATATGAAAATAAGGAATTCAGATCTCCCTATTTCTTCTTTTTTGTTCTTAAGAAGAAGAAATATTTCACTGAAGGAGCCCTAATAAGCACAGAAAATCTATCAGACAGATCTGGACTTTCTTCCAGTTCTAAAGAAGTTACCACTGCTGTCAGATTTTTAACAAATAAACTATAAAACTAGTAGCATTTCAAATAAGATCTTACATCATGTAGAACAGTAGCTCCTTATGCATGTGTTTTGAGTTTATATGAAATGGAAGACAAATGCATGCAGTATGTTACAACACGTAAACAAAAATATAACCAGTTCTCTGTTACTCTGATCTCTGCTTTAGGTTAGATCCTACCTATTGATCCTAATATGAGCTATAAAAAGTATTATCTCTTCTGCAGTTCCAAAAAGTTTAAAGCACAATGAAGTATAGCAGAGATAATCTTTGCTATACATTAGAATTTTTTTGAAACTGGAGAAATAACAGGATTTTAAGACATTGGATTGCTATTTTTACTATCCAGGATAGATTATCTCTCAAGTAGATAACTAATTTCTCTTTGAACAATGATGTTCAAAGAATATCACATAATCAGGGGACAGATGACAAGCTTAGATAAAATCTTTAGTAGCTAGTCATAACACCAACTTTTCACCATTTTCTCAGTTTCTTGGATGAAGATAAATATCACAGCTATCAAAAGCTTACCTTTTTACACAGATGTGAAAATAGCAGCTCATATTATTGGAAAAACAAATCAAAATTAAACAGATCAAATAGACAAAGTTAATAATTCATGAACTATATTAAGCAGAACGCTGGCTTTATAGTATATCATGAGTATTATTTGAAAAATAATGCAGCAGTCAAATAAATTTATAAAATGTTGGGTAAATAAAGTTTAAATTGGTTATGTAACTGTAGAACTTCTCAGAACTTTTGAGTATCTAATGGTCATTGAAAATCTGCAAGACAAGAATATAGTAAAAATAATTTTTACAAGTTTATTTGACCATAGATTCTTTTTTCTTAAGGAATACCACATAATGCTAATATTTCATGAGATGCACTTTTGATGGTCTAATACAAATGGCCAAATGACAAAACTGAAATTTAATAGGGATCAATATAAAATTACATGTTTACAGATTATACTCAAAAAGGTCAATTAAATGAGTAAAAGACAAAGGGATCTACTGTAACCAAGAATGACCCAAGAATAGATTTGCAATATGAGAACAGAAAAAAGTCAATGCAATACTCAACAACCTCTAACTAGAGTAGGTCATGAAGAGCAACATGGGAGAAAAAGCCCCAAAAGGCATGATATTATGGGATAGTTGAAGAAAATGAGATGTTTAGCAGAAGAAAAGATGACTTGGCATACCCGTGACAACTCTACTCAGCTAAGAGTTGAGTATGAACAAATTATTTAGGATTGCATCAGGAGACAGAAATAACAGGCAAATTCCAGCCCTATATAAGAAAACAGGCCATTCATTATCATTATCCATGTTGTTTTGAACCACATAAAATCTGTCACATTCAAAGCAATGATCATCACAGTGCAATCCTGCTAAGCTTAGCACTTTCAGGAACAGACAGCAGCCATAAAACCCAAACGTATTGTTTATGGTGCACTAAAGTGTAATAACCAAATCTGGGAAAATAGGAGTAAAATACATTGAGTTCCCCTAAGTATAGTTTCAAGCAGAGCAATATTTCCATAACCAGATAAGAAACAAAAACCCCATACATACCAATTAAAGATGTAGCTAAATGAAATGGAGTTCTTTCTTTCTGGATCATCAGTATTTTATACACACACACACACACACACACACACACACATATATATACACACACACACACACAGAGTACATATATGTGTATACATATATATTCACACACATATATATGCATATATACTAAAATTACATATATCTTAGATGTTATATTATATATAAATTATATTAAACATATATTCTGGAAATACATACATATATTCTTGGAACTGTGATTCCAATAACACAGCAACACCATTCCAAAAATCTTTATGTATTTATAGTGGGAAAGTGTAGCTGGAGAGTGCAAGATACATAGTGAGCATACAGTCTTAATATTAGCTTTAAGTGGAAAACATTAAAGAAGACAATCTCATATGGAAAGACCAATGATCAAACTCATTGAAAATTATTGTTTAACAGATACACGCATCTTACAAAAAATCCAAACAAATTTTGTGGCCAACCCAATACAAATATATATTTTTATATTTACCATTATTGTTAGTATTAAAAAATATACATGTTTACTTTTCCTAGCAGATAGAAGACTAACTCAATGTGTTCATAGTCTGAAATCCATGAGAATGGTGTAAGTGAACACTGAGCTCTTCTTGGCATTAAAATACAAAAAGAAGGCTAGTTTGCAATTTTCCTATGCTTTTCCCTACTGTGATATAAATGCTTTTTATCACCCATAACAGATAAGCTTGCTCACAGAGAGCATATTTTCTTATCTCTTTTTTAATACTATTCCAGGCACACAGGCATCTGCCTACATTAACTTCAACCACTAGCACATTAAGAGCAGTAGGATTAAGAGTAATTTTTACTTACAAGATAGAAAGAGACTCACACAGAGAATGAACTTACAGTTGCCTGGACACAATGCTATATTTAAAATGGACCTACTGTAGAGCACATGGAACTCTGCTCAATGATTTTTGGCAGCTGGATGGGAGGGGAGTTTGGGGGAGAATGGATACATGTATACTTGTAGCTGTGTCCCTTCCCCATTCACTGAAACTATCACACACGTTGTTAATCAGCTGTGCCCCAATACAAAATAAAAAGTTAAAATGATAAATAAAATAAAGCATCTACGGGCTGTTGGAGCTCCATACCTATTTTTAGATGATAGTTTCTGATGGACTGACAGTATATCCACTGCCACAGCTGTCTTCCAACTTAGAGCTAGAAGACTGACTACTGTCTATCCCAACTACAAACATCCTTTTATTCCCTTCTGGGGATTTACTTATGGAAAAAGTATGCAGAATTTTCAATAAATGCCTCATTATATTGGAAGGAAACATACCAACAAATTAATGTGGTCCTGCGACTAAATGAATCTGGTCTAGCCAGAGGCTCAGAGCACTCCCTCTGCAGGGAGGAGGGGTCTTGCTGGAATGGCTCTCCTGAGATCACTGAGGTTGACCACTTACATACTTTCAGTGTTTAATTCCCAAAGGTGGGCAAGTTCCTTCCTGCAGGACCTCACTCTTCCACGAGGACAGTGCCATTTCCCAATAATTCCCTTTACACCAGAGCCTCTTCCATCAGTTTTCAAAATTGGAGACCAACAAAAGTGCCCATTCCATTCTCAGCCTTCTGAATGCACTCAGCATCAACCATCTCATAGAATCCTTTTAACCACTTGTATATTACTTTATGGGTTTCTTGGGTGGCGCTAGTGGTAAAGAACCCGCTTGCCAATACAGGAGACAAAAGAGACGTGGGTTTGATCCCTGGGTCAGGAAGATCCCCTGAAGGAGGCCATGGCAACCTACTCCAGCATCATATTATATGATTTCTAATTGAATGAGAAGGCTTCAAGTGTTCAGTCGGCTCCTCTCATACCATTAAGTTGCATGCATATGACAAGGGATCTAGGTTTGGGACTGAAATTCCACAGGTTTGCAAGCTTTCAGGTGATGTCTATGCTGCTGGTTCAGAAACAACCATTGGGTAGCAAGGGGTGAATGACTGATTTCACAGGGCTTACACTTAGCAGGGGAAAACATCTGTGCCCATGATGCTGCTGCTGCTGCTAAGTCGCTTCAGTCGTGCCCGACTCTGTGCGACCCCATAGACGGCAGCCCACCAGGCTCCGCTGTCCCTGGGATTCTCCAGGCAAGAACACTGGAGTGGGTTGTCTGTGCCCATAACAGTAGTAAAAAGGATATTTCAAGCTGTGTTGTTAGGTAGAAAGTGAAAGTCACTCAGTCGTGTCCAACTCTTTGCGACCCCACAGACTATATAGTCCATGGAATTCTAAAGGCCAGAATACTGCAGTGGGTAGCCTTTCTCTTCTCCAGGGGATCTTCCCAACTGAGGGATCAAATCCAGGTCTCCTGCATTGCAGGCAGATTCTTTACCGGCTGAGCCACCAGGGAAGCCCAGGAATACTGGAGTGGGTAGCCTATCCCTTCTCCAGCAGATCTTCCTAACCCAGGAATCAAACCCAGGTCTCCTGCATTGCAGGAGGACTCTTTACCAACTGAGCTATTGGGGAAGCCCCAAGTTAGGTAGAGGAACTGCAATCAATATTGGATGCTTCACAAACATTCCCAATGAGGTTGGTTTGCATGTTTTCATCGACACAAGGATCGCCCTCCTCACCACAGGAACACCTTAAGGCTACATTGCTGAATAATGACTTCTCTTCATTGCTCTGTGTAGGTGGGAGATGAGTCTCCTATTGTTGTTCCCATGATTAAGTGTGTTTGGACACTGACTAGATTCAAGACAACATAGTCAGCAAACATGCATTTGATGGGAAGCTTTCTAAAGATGAGCAGGAAACAGTAAATGCAATACATACATACATACATACACACACACATAGACATGCTTCTCATGTGGTGCTAGTGGTAAAGAATCCACCCACCAGTGCAGGAGATTCGAGCGATGAGGTTTCAATCCCTGGGTCAAGAAGATCCCCTGAAGTAGGAAACGGCAACCTACTCCAGTATTCTTGTCCGGAAAATTCCAAGGACAGAGGAGCCTCACCAGCTACAGTCCATGGGGTCGCAAAGAGTTGGACATGACTGAGCACAACACAGCACAGCGCGCGCACACACACACACACACACACACACACACCCCAAAATTAAACTAAGGAAAACTGTGAAGACTATCCACAAATCTGTTTAAATGTTCTTAAGTCAAATTTAGCTTGGTAGTGACTCTACGCTAATGACATCTCAGGTTTGCCTTTTGGTAATGATTCTGACATTCTGAAGAGAGAGAATGGTCTTCAATATAGAAAAATGTGGGCTTCCAGCCAATTATTTTGAGGATAATAGACAATGTAAGAGAACAAAACAGAAGCAGGTGGTTAATGAGAAGAGACATAGTCTAGGGAAGACTGAAATTAAGGGGCATCCAGAACAGAAGCTTTGGTGCTGGCAACTTAACTGATGACCCAAAGTTTATTAAATTATTCAGATAGAAAGCCTCTAAGCAGGGAGCCAATGTAGGTACTCTACAGAGGCAGTTTCTAAAACGCCAAAGTCAGCAGTATTTGCCCACAAGGCAATTTTAAAAGCGGAGGCAAGGGTAGCATGTTTAAACTTTAATGACATTGACTGACCTCCGAGTTCCTTGGCAGATGATGCTCAATCTGGCTGCAGGGTTCATTGTATCCTGTCCTGTGGAGCCCCTGGTTAAGGACTCCGCAGGAATGCGCGAAAAGGAAGTGAAGCAGTCGTCATGTAGAGGCTAGGAAGGTGGGGTAGACTTGGGCGAGGTGGTCTTGGGTGCAGCAGTGGGGAGCTGCAGCCACTCCCACTTCTGCTGGATGGCTGCCTTGGGGGTTTGTGACCTCCAGGCCAGAAGCACATGCTGTGTCTGTGGGGAGTCACCTCGGTGAGTGAAGTCGGAGGCCAAGAGTGGGTGGGACCGATGTGGACTCCAGCTGGTCCTTGTGGTTTCTGCTTTGCTTTTACCTTCTGCTACATCACATCTGTCTTCTCTGCTTCACTTCCCACTCAGCTGACTTCAGCCCAACGCCAGATACAGAAGCAACATTTTCACATAGATATGTAACCCACTCTCACCACGTGAGTGATCAGGCCCTACAGTAAATCCCTTATTCTGTATCTTAGAATTATTGTTTCTCTGAGCACGCTCTAAGTGAAGCATGGTTAGTTCCAAATTATCTTTTCTTAGTAAAGGCCAGCATGTGAAGACTGAAATTCTTGGCATGGAAACCTCTACCTTACTTCTGTGTGTGCATGCTCAGTCGCTTCAGTTGTGTCCCATTCTCTGCAACCCTATAGACTGTAGCCTGCCAGGCTCCTCTGTCCATGAGATTCTCCAGGCAAGAATACTGGAATGGGTTGACATACCCTTCTCCAGGGGGTTTTTCTAAACCTAGGTCTCCTGCATTGCCGGCGGATTCTTGATCGCTGAGCCAGCAGGGAAGACCCACTACCTTATTTCTAAGAGCCAATAAACCAAGTGGTTATTTTAGGGGGAAAGATAAATGGGTGAAGGGGAGGGAAAGAAAACAGGCTATAACAGGAGTTGACAGAGGAAAGTTCAAAAGCCAAATCTGAACCACTGCGTTTCTGTAAATAAAGTTTTGCTGGGTCATAGCCATGCCCATTTGTTGACTATGACTGATATTGCCATAAGATGGCAGAGTTATGTAGCGTGAGAGAGACTTCAAAAGACTACAGAGCCTAAAATATTTGTTATGTGGCCCTTCACAGAAAGTTTTCCAATACTTATTCTCCACCTTAAAGACAAAATCCTTTTTATCAGGTTCAATGTTAAAATATTATAAGTTTCAATTTGATGCAGGTTTATATTGTTAGAATTTTTCATATAAAGATCTTTCACCAAAGGATTATGAAAAAGTTGGGCCTTTATAAAATCTACTGATCCAGTTATTGTGTAAATTACCATACATTAGTCATCTACTTTGAAAACACTTTGAAATCAACTGCTCCATACAGTAACCAGAAATGTTGTTTAGTTGCAATGTTGTTAGTTGTGTCTGACTCTTATGGCCCCATGGACTGTAGCCTGGAGGACTCCTCTGTCCATGGGATTTCCCAGGCAAGAATACTAGAGTGGGTTTCCATTTCCTTCTCCAGGGGATCTTCCCCACCCAGGGAATGAATTGAATCTGTGTCTCCTGCACTGCAGGATGATTCTTTACTACTGAGCCACAGGGGAAGCCCAATCAAAACCTTAAAGAACCTATTAAATGTCTTAGTGTCACATAACTAGAGTGACAGAACCAATATTAAAACCCAAATCCTATTTGAACCCTTGACCTCAGAGTCTCCCTAGTAATCCTTATATTAAATATTCAATAGATTCTTACAATAGTATTAGTAAACTAATACTTCACTAAAACAGAAATAAGTTGTATTTTGATATAATTACATGCAAAATTTAAAAATACACTATAAATAAGTAACCACAGATACGAAATATCTTTGAAATGATTATAAATTTTTTTGAAATGATTAACAGATAAAATAAAAATATAATTTAATATAGATTTTTAATTAAATATAATTTTAAAAACAATGCCATAATGTTTAACAACAATATCTTGACTAAAACTCTTAGCTACTTCTTATCTGTTTTTGTATAATAGGGAACTTCTTCCTCTTTCTTACATGATTGTCTTATTTGGATACATTAACAATTTTTAGAAAAATTCCTTCATAGCTATACAGCTATATTTCATTTAAAAAATCATCTCATAATAAACACTCTAAATCCTTTTCAACACTCTGTTTAAAGGTAATATAAAACCTGAGTAAATCTTAGTCCATGTTGCCAGATAACATAAGAGTTTAAGCAATGTTATGGGAAATTTTGTACAATCCATCCCTGTTCTTCAGTGGTTAGAGAACCCCCCTTGAGTTTGTTATACAAAAGATAGACCCATTATGCTATGAGTATTATTTTAGCTTTTCAAACGTACCTTGTGTTTCTATATATTCCTTTAAATGCTCATTCCCTTTCTCCTCTCTTCCTTCATCCTCTTTGCTTTCTCCTCTCCTCTCTCCCTTGGTAACAGAGTTGAAAGTCCTGCTGTGAGGAGTTGCTCAGGGGCTATTTGGGGAATCATACTGCTGTTCTGTTTTGGCTTCACCTGACCTCTAATCATTAGGCTAGCAGCTTTATCTTCTAGGGAATTAATTTGCTTCCTAAAATGTAGGGAGAGTAAGTTAACCAAGTTATATCTAAGAAAGATCTGTATGCGCAAAAGCCATTCTTCAAGAAAGCAAAGATCCAATTCTGTACACACTGTTAAAGGTACCCCCGAAGGACAGGAGCAATGAGACCAATCTGGGAAAAACAAGAACAAGATAAAAAGACTTAGACATTACATGAAGCAGCCATGGAATTGACTTCCACCTACACACCTGTTTTCTTTCTGATACTGGTTTTCTCTCATCCTCTCTGCTTCCTGTCCTGGTGTCCACAGATCACAGACCAGAAGTGTAGACCAATGACAGATACAGACTTCAGGGGTAGGGCAAATGAGAGGGTTGGAAGGAGCTGCCACTCCGGACCTGTGCCTGTTCTTAAAAATATTCTGAAAAGCAGAAGTCTGGTCCAGATAAGGCTCCTGCATCCAGCTATACAAAGGCCAGGATCAAAGAAGGTCATGGGAGAAGGATGCACTATCTAACTCTTCATTACATCAATCTTCATTACAACATTTCAGGGCTGAAGAGAGAAACAGATAGTAAGCCACTAAAATTACAATCCTAAAGGAAACCAACCCTGACTATTCTTTGGAGGGACTGATGCTGAAGCTGAAACTCCAAGGCCACCCGAGGCAAAAAACTCATTAGAAAAAACTGATGCTGGGAAAGATTGAAGGTAAAAGGAGAAAGGGGCGGCAGAGGATGAAATGGTCAAATAGCATCACCGACCCAACTGACATGAATCTGAGTAACCTCCAGAGAGCACGGAGGACAGAGGAGCCTGGTCACAAAGGGGGTCAGACATGGAGGTTACAAAGAGTCAGACATGACCTAGCAACTGAACAACAACAACAACAAAATACTTGTCAATGAAGTAACTATGTCTACAAATCAACCCTCACTCACAAATCCCTCTCAGCCTTATTCTGCATTCTAACCATAATCATTCTTGCTGGAACCTGGCAATAAAGTAAAAAAAAATGCAAACTGAAAATCTTGAAACAGACAGAAAGATAACATGAAGCACTGAAACTGGCCAGAGAACATTTGGAGTCCTATGCTTAGAGATTGAGAAATGGGGATTGGGTTGAGCTTGAACCAAAGAATAACTGAAAAAGAACAGATATAGCAATGATGAGATCACAAAGGCTTCATAAGAGCAGTATTTGCATATCAAGGGCTTGAGAGACAGCCTTGGAAGCATTATTGAAGCCTTCAGATAATTTTGCAAAACTGGTTATTTCTATGAAACTGCCAAAAAATCAAATGTGGGTGAAGGCTATGATACTAGCCTGCAGTGACTACTATCATCCTACACTGACCATGACAAAAAAGTCCACAAAACCCATTTATTTTAAGAGTGAGTACATAGTAGAATAGCCACCTAAATTTTATAAGTAAAATAAAATTTAAAATTGTTTATTTTTAGGAAACATTCTAGTCATACTTTTCTCCAGTATTAACTCTAAAATTATGCACACCATTTTAAATGAATCTATTTAAGTGATCTTTTCCTGATACCAGTTTTTCTAAGATAACAATGCCTTTATCTATGAGGTAAGAACTTTAGGAACCCTTACTTTCATTCTCTCACTTTAAGAGGAAGAAACCAGAGACCACAGAATGCAATGGCTTGTCCAAACTCAAGAGGACCCAAGACAAGTACAGAGTTGTCAACCAGTCCAATGGCTCCAGCTTAGGTCTCCTTGTCCAAATACTCTATCTTCAGTCTAGGCTCATATATACACTTGAGACTAATCTGAAAAATATGTAAAAGCAGAAATTTTTTACTTTGTAACCATGTTACACTTCCCAGGGTGAATCCTGAGTCAGCAGGTTTTACATATCCTTTTGAATATCTGCTAATTTCAAATGTAGCATTCCAAAGAGAGATGAAAAAATATGTAGTCAAAATATCATCTTTTTGAGAGACTAACATTATGATGGTCAGTTACACTTTATTTCATGTTTGTTCTTTTAAAATAGCATAGTCATTTTTTAGACAGAATATATTTTGTCTGCAAGTGTCATTTTGCCAAGTACATGAAAACTGGGGTTTCTGTTCATTTGTAAAATAAAAACTTCAGAAAGACAAATTTATACATGGTATTTTTTATCACACTAACAAAACGTAGGGCATAAAGGTGTTTCCCTACTAAGAATAAACAGCAAACTTATCTAGTTAAGGATAATGCAGACTCTGAAGTTACATATCATAGCAGTTTTTATTTTGAAAATTAAACAAAGTACAGGCATTTATTTTTCAGATATCCTTTTATCTTATCTAGTCTTTATTAAGTATTATATGATAGCTCCTAGCAGTTTTCTGAAGATAAATCACTTTCAGTAATTTCTTTCCCTCTAATATCTGTTAGATTTTTTTTTAGACAAATGTAATTTGTCTAGACAATGTAATTTGCTCCATTCTTAATTCCCCCTAGAAATTTGCACATGCTTCTGTTACATCACTCACCAGGCAATGTAAAGTATTCAATTACATGTCCATTTCCTCACTAGTCTGAAAAAGTTTTAGGGATAGAAACTTGATTTATTTAAGTATCAATGCAATATAACATGACACACACACTGAGTATTGATGGGAGTCAAAACACCTACCCTACTTTCTAAACAAAATTTAGCTCTCACAAGCAGATAATACCAGACCTGAATAATACCTGATAATAACCTGATTATTTCAAACACTAGCCCTCCAAAATCTCCTAGCTGGCTTTCCTTTGATATCTCTCTCTCCCTTTGCGGCACTGGGATCTGCAGGTCACCCAATTTGACAAAAAAAGAAAACATTTTACTAGAACCCTTGAAAAGTTGTGTTTTTATTTTAAACTTCCACAGACTTTTGTTAAAGTCACTGATATGACTGTTTCTTTTTGTGGCTCCAAAACACCTAGCATTTTTAAACTACTTTTATTTTCCTGACTCATTTTCAATCACTCCTCCCTTAACAGAACTGGGAATATTAAGAGATGCTGACTGCAAGTGTAAAATCTGAGAGAAGAGCTTTCCAAAATATAGGAAGCTATGGCCCTAGGACTTTATTTATATGTGTTTACATACCTCTTCACCTTGAATAGAAAATCAGTATTGTAATTAAATTTCTTGTCTTATAACCATTTTCCTGGCTATCTAACTAGCTTAGTTCATTTCTCAGAAGCCTTGTTAATTAGTGGCAGTATTGAGGATGAGGCAATATTAGCAGTATTGGAAATTAATGGTGTTACAATAGGTCAAACAATCCTGGTTGACTGAGATGAATACTGGACATGTTGTATAAACTAACAGCTCCCCCGACAATAGTTTCACACATCTTTGAAAGGCATACTTCATTAGTCTAGCAACATAAAACCAACATGAACTGTGCCATTTAGGAAAATTTTTTTTAATTTACAGTGATATGCTACAATACATAGTTTTGGAATACAAATCCAGCAATTACGGACTCTTAACTATCAAGGTTAAGACATAAATAGAAATCTTAATTTCTTAAAGAAATATTAATGTGTCAACTTTTGACAGGTATTGGGAATACCAACAATTGTTTCAGATGATATGCTAAATTACTGGATGTAAAAATAGCAAAGATCAAGTCTTCAAACAATTAAATTCTCCATATTATTAGAGTCTTTGAGGAGGAAAAAAGAAACTCTATGATGAGGAACTTTCTTTTCTGTTTGTTGAAAACAGTTTAATTTATTGTAAGGCAGGTATATTTTATTAAAGAAAAATCATATTAGCAACAAACATTTGTTTTCTAAGTTTTTTTAATGGCCAAGTAAAAAAAAAAATCTTGTATTTCAGGTTAGCTATCAAAATTAGGCTCAAAGCCCAAAACAAAGTGACAGATATGTAGCTTTTAACTTTCCTCCGAAGTTAGGTGTCTGCACAAACTATATTTGTTGAACAATGGACAGCCTGTTTTGTTTGTGCTGATTCAGAATGAAAATGCTTAGTGGTATCATGTATAATTTTCATCTACTCTAACTTCCACCAGTAAAAATTTCAGAACTTAGAAATGAATACCACAAGATGAAAACCAGATTCATAAAGAGTGACCTTCTGAACCACAGGTTTTTTAGCATCTGTTCATAGTTTAAGTGGAAAATGTCCACTTTTTGTTCCTCCAGTTACAAGGGCATATCATTCAAGTGACCAAAAATCAAGGCAGAGAACATTCTAAAACATTTCATCACTAACTCACATCTGTCGCTAATTCTTAGCCTCTCATCTTTGAGTGCCAGCATCCATGCTACCCATTATTCTGATGGTTATGTTACGAGCACCTTGTCTGGAAAGGTTCCATCACTCACATTTATTATAATAAAACTGCACGTAGGAAAATATCTCTGTTACTACAAATTGAATATTAAGTAGAAACCATAATGAAAGCCACAATATTCCCTGAATAATAATACCTCTCCATCACTGTTTGGAAGTATATTATTCCTTATTGATGTACAAAGCTGATTTAATAAAGACATATTTT